>NW_006406220.1:0-1360 GCF_000299155.1 Elephantulus edwardii
CCCTAGTCACTGTCCAACTCTCTGATGCATAGCATATAGCCTGGATCAGACGCACCTTAGTCTCTAGCCTGAAGCTGTTGCTCTTCAGTACTCTTGAGAGGTCCCTCACAGCTGACTTTCCCAATGCAATTCATCTCTTGATTTCCTAGCTGCTGTTACCAAGAGTGTTGACTGTGGAGTCAAGTAAACTAAAATTGTTAATTATCTCAATCTCTTCACCATTCGTACTGATGCTGTCAATTGCCCCAGTGGTGAGAATCTTTGTCTTCTTGATGTTGAGCTTCAATCATATTGAAGACTGCAGTCCTTGACCTTCTGCAGCAAGTGCTTCAGGTCCTCCTCAACTTCAGCAAGCAGGGTTGTGTCATCTGCATAATGCAGGTTGTTGATGATTCTTCCACCAGTCCTGATGCCACATTCCTCCTCGTACAGCCCAGCATCTCAGATGATCTGTTCTGCATAAAGATTAAAAAGACAGAATACATCCCTGGCGGACCCTCTTCTTTATTTTGAAACATGTCAAGTCTCCTTGCTCTCTTCTGACAACTGCCTCTTGGTCCAAGTATAGGTTTTGCCTTAGCACAATCAAGTTCTGGGATTCCCATTCTTCTCAGAGTCAGCCGCAGCTTGTTGTGACCCACACAGTTGAAACCCTTTGCATAGTCAATGAAACACAGATAGACATTCTTCTGGTATTCTTTGCTTTCTGCCAAGATCCATCTAACTGTAGCTATAATATTCCTAGTACCATGACCTCTTCTAAATCCAGCCTGCACATCTGGCAGTTCTCTGTTGACATATTGTTCAAACGTTTTTGGATGATTTTCAGCAGAAACTTGCTTGTATGTGATATTAATGATATTGTTCGATAATTTCCGCACTCTCTTGGGTCACCTTTCTTTGGAATGGGAACAAATATCGATCTTTTCCAGTCAGTTAGCCAGCTGGCTCTCCTCCAAATTTCTTGGCACAACTTAATGAGCACATCAAGGGCATTGTTTGTTTGTTCAAATATGTCAATAGGTATACACCAACTACTGAAGCCTTGTTTTTTGCCAATTCCTTCAGAGCAACTTGAACTTCCTCCTTCATCACCACAGGCTCTTGCTCATATGTTATTTCATGGAATTCGTCTATGTCAGCCAATTTCTCTGATATAGTGACTCTGTGTACTCCTTCCATCTTCTTTTAATGTTGCCTGGATCATTTAACATTCTACCCAAAGTATCCTTAAGTATTACCACATGTGGCTTGAATTTGTTTTTCAACTCCTTCAGATTAAGAAATGCTGAGCGAGTTTGGCCCTTTTGATTTTCTGTTCTCTGCACATTTCATTTCATTATAGTCTCTTAGTATCTGG
>NW_006406221.1:0-1363 GCF_000299155.1 Elephantulus edwardii
ATCTTGTAGAATGTCTTTTTCTGGTACAAGAAGCTATGCCTCATTCAGGTTGACACATAAACAATAATTCTGAGGGGGCTTTTTAATGTGTGTGTTGAGGGTAATACAAGGATATGTGTGTGTGGTGTTGTTAGATGTCTTCGAGTTTGTTCTGACTAATAGCAACTACATACACACCAGAACAAACACTACCTTTCAATAGTGGATATGTTTGTGTTTCCTGTTGCAGGCACCACGTCAATCTATCTTGATCTTTTTCACTTATCTTCTATTTTACCAACATTATATTCTTTCCAAAGACTGAATGTCCAAAGTATATGAGTCTAAGTCTCATGCTTCCAAGTAGCATTTTGACAATACCTCTTTCAAGTCAGATGTGTTCCTTCTTCTAGTTGTTGTTGTTGTTGTTGTTGTTGTTGTTATGCATCATCAAGTCACCTGCAACTGACAGGGACCCTGTGTACAATAGCTCTGAACCCTGTCCTATGCGGAGCCAGTCTCACTGACTTGAACACAACTACTCCATTACCCCAGATACTATGTCAATTCATCTTATTTAGGGTCTTCGTCTCTTGCGCTATCCCTCCACCCTTAGAAGCATTATATGCTTCCCCAAGGATTGGTCCTCATGGCCATGTGCCCAAAGTATATAAGTTGGAGTTTCAAAATGTTTGCCTCCAAGGAGAAACTTGGTTTCACCCTCACCAGAACAGTGTGCTGGTGACCCATGGTATGTTCAATGCTCTTTTCCAGCACCACAACTCAAAGACATCAGTTCTTCTTCCATCATCCTCAGCCATTGTCCAGCTCTTTGATGCATAGGCAGTAATTGCAAAGACCATGATGACCTGGGTAAGATGCATCTTAGTCCCTAGACTGACATCATTATTCTTTAGGACTTTGGAGAGGTCCTTGATAGCAGACTTGACCAAGGTAATTAATCTTGTGATTTCCTGACTGCTGGTGTCAAAAGTGTTGATTGTGGAGCCAAGCAAGCTGAAGTTGTTAACAACCTCAATCTCTTCTCCACCTATCATGGTGCTGCCAATTGCCCTAGTGGTGAGAAACTTTGTCTTCTTGGTGTTGAGCTTCAGTCCATATTGAAGACTACAGTCCTTGCTTCATGTCCTCCTCAGTTTCAGCAAGCAAGGTTGTGTCATCTGCATAATGAATGTTGTGAATGAGTCTTCCTCCAATCCTGATACCGCATTCCTGCTCATAAAGCCCAGCTCCCAAATAATCTGCTCTACATACAGATGGAAAACTTATGGAGACTGGATGCCTCCCTGATGCACTCCTTTCCTAATTTTGTACCATGAAGGGTTTCCTTGCTCTGTTCTGACTAATACTTCCTAACCCAAGA
>NW_006406222.1:0-1343 GCF_000299155.1 Elephantulus edwardii
TCAGCAGCAGGCAATTGACCTAAAATTGAACTTCTCCTTTTCCAAAGAGCCAATGAGCTATCTCTACGCCAAAGAACCCCTAGACCTAGTATAAATTCCCTTGCTTTTTGGGGCTCAGGGTTTACTTCCCTGTCTCCACTGTGAGATACAAGTCATCCCGAAGCTTCGTCAATAAAGCCTCTTGTGATTACAGCAAGTGAATCTGGTGTGAGTTGCTCGGGGTCACGCCCGGTCTGGGTAAAGCCCTAGTTTGGGGTCTTTCATTTGGGGGCTCGTTCGGGATCGAGCAGCCACCCCCACAACCCGCCAGCCAGCCACTTGGAGGTAAGAGGATCCTCTAGAATTTCTTTGTCTGTGCGGCACTGCCAAACCTGTGTGTCCATAAGTCTGTTTTATTTTCAGCTTACTTTCAGTTTGTGACTGTGGCGAAAGCAGATGTGCTTGAAAAAACCACGGGTCACAGCCCAAGAGGGAGATGTCCCTTTGCGTGGAATACGGATCCAGAGGCTTTAACAGTCTCTGGTCTGTCTGAGGGACTTAGAGTGTCCCGCCGGAGAGGAGGGGCCCAGAGGGCTCTCCCATCTAAGCAGCTTTCAATTGGTTGTCGCGAAGAGAGCTTCTTGTGTGTCTTGTATTTCTTGTGAGTGTCTGCTGTGTTCTGTGAGCGACTAATATGGGACAGAATTTAACGACACCCCTTTCCCTGACTTTAGGGCATTTTTCTGACGTAAGAACCAGGGCTAATAATCTCTCCGTTAACATTAAAAAAGGACCGTGGCAAACCTTCTGTAACTCTGAGTGGCCTGCTCTGGGAGTTGGTTGGCCACCAGAGGGAGCATTTGACTTAACAATCATTTTGGCGGTTAAAGATCTTGTTTTCCAGGAAGGACCAAATGCGCATCCTGACCAACAGCCATACATCATCGTGTGGCAGGAGTTAGCGCAGAATCCACTGCCATGGGTAAAACCTTGGATTTGGAAGAACCATACCACCCCTCCACGTGCATTAGCCCTAAAAACCTGAACTTCTGAGTCCAGAGTTCCTCTGACCCCAGAAGCTGCACCATCGGCACCACCCAAAATTTATCCTGAGATTGGAAATCCACCTGAGTGGCCTGAAATGCGCCACAATCCTCCCCCATATCAGGGCCAGGTTGATCCCGGTCCTCCCGTCCCTGCGAATGCCCCCCAGGGACCAGCACGGAAGACTCACAGTCGGAGGGGTCTAGAGAGCCCAGATTTCACTGTGGCTCTCCCCTTACGAGTCTACAGAGGGCCCCCAGAGCCAGAACAATTCCAACCCCTCCAGTACTGGCCATTTTCCTCTGCTGACCTCTATAATT
>NW_006406223.1:0-1404 GCF_000299155.1 Elephantulus edwardii
AGTAGGCGGCCGCCGGCGACTTGACCAGCGACGAGGAGCAGAAGCCCTCCTCCTCCCACGAGTCGCCCTCGGCCCCGCCGCCAGCCCCGTCGGCGCCCGGGCAGGCGTCCCGCAACAGTATGTCCTCCTCCAGCTCCCCGGGGCTGCCCGGGGCCGGGACGGGCGAGCGGCGGCACTCCAGCCCGGGCTCCGGGGGGCTCCGTGCAGGCAGCAGCGGCGAGTCGGGCTCCTGAACGGCTGAGTCTTCCCCAGTGCTGTGGCCACTGCCTTGCTCCTCCTCTTCTTCCTCCTCCTCCTCGCAGTCGCTGCAGGGAGAGAAGATCAGCTTCTGCCGCAAGGTGCAGGAGACCCCGACACGGCGGAGCGGCGGTGGTCGCTGCCGGCTGAAGAAGCTCATCGCGGCCCTGCAGCCGGGGCTGGCGATCGGAGAACCTAGGCCCAGAGCCCAGGGTACCGCCGGCACAGGGGACGGGTCCGCCACGTGCGACTGGGCGCGCCTGGTCGCCACGGCTGCAGGTCTGGGGCACCGATGGGCTGTGGCTCTGGGTCGCTCGGGGCTGCAGGAGGTAGTGGCGGTGGTGGTAGTAGCAGCAGGGACTATACAGCAGAAGCGGAGCGGTCCAGGAACGAAGGCAAGGGGTCTCCGCGGCTTCCCGCGACAGTTAACCATGTAAGAGCGCAGCCCACCAATCCCAGCCCAGTCCCTGGTTTGAAAAAAAAGGAGGGCGCTACGTAGCCCGCGGGGGCGGGATTAGCTACGCGATTTTGGCGCAAACCCGCTCGTCCCGCCCCCAGCTCCGCGCTGGGTGAGGCCTGGGACGTAGCCCACCAATCCCAGCCCAGTCCCTGGTTTGAAAAAAAAAAGGAGGGCGTTACGTAGCCCGCGGGGGCGGGATTAGCTACGCGATTTTGGCGCGAACCCGCTCGTCCCGCCCCCAGCTCCGCGCTGGGTGAGGCCTGGGCGGGCCGAGTCTCAGCGGGCCTATGAGCGAGCAGAAGTGGCCCGGGCTGGGGCCCTTGACCGCACGCGGGACTTTCTGGACCGGGTCTAGCGGATCTGGAAAGGCGGCCTTCTAGAAGGACCAAAGGGAAACTTACTCGCCCTGGCGGAGCCGAGCGCAGGCCTGGCCTAAGCCTTAGGTTCCCAGCGCGCAGGAGCGGCCATGCTCTAGCGCTGCCCCTTGGAGACTTGTGTTCCATGTCGCTTACCACGGGGCCAAAAGGGAGGTCCCTGTTTCTGTCACCTTCCATGGGCATTTCTAGGAGATCTGCATGGGTTTTAGCCTCTGGGTTGAGGCATTTCTAGCAGAGGGATCTGAGTCCAAAGAGTGTGCCCTGCCTTCTGCTCTCTGTCTTGGGGGACCGAGAACCCTTTTCTGCTTATGGTTCTCCCCTTTTTATTTC
>NW_006406224.1:0-1404 GCF_000299155.1 Elephantulus edwardii
ATCCTCACCAGCTAAATAGGCTGTAACCCATAGTTACAGACACTGTGTCAGTCCATCTTATTATGCGTCTTCCTCTGCTTCTCTGCCTCTCCAACTCTTTCAGAGTGCTGTCTTTTTCCAAGGACTGCATGCAGCAGTCCAACAAGTCAAGCTTCTCCTTTTAAATAGTTCCTCTGAATCACCCAGATTCAGCCAAAGTGTTTGCTATTGATTGAGTCAAACTTTTAAATATGTTGCTTCAAACTAACTGATCATTTTCAAATAATAAGACAAAATTTGAGACATCAAATGATTATTGATACAAAAAATGACTTCTTCACTTTGTTTGGGGAGAGGGGATTAAAAAATCCCTTTCTTTTAATAATGGTCAGAGGCATATTGCTCTCTGAAGTTCTACATTCTGTGGTGTCGTGAATTACAAAATATGACCTTTATGGTCGTAGTGCTGCATTGTCTAATGTATTCTAAATCCTAGTCTCTGTGCGAGAGAAAGATGGCAAATCCACTCCCCTGTGACTTGCAAATCCTCTGAAAACCCAGTGGAAGGTCAGATATGAGTTAATTTGGACTCAATGACATTTAACAGTAACAACAAGTTTCTATGTCTGTGCTTGTGACCTCATTCTGGAGTCGTTGTCTGTCATATTAATAAAGTAAATTTGAGTGGATACATCTTTTTTCCCCTCCACTTTTATTTTATATGTTGTCTTCATGTAATAAAGGCTTTTTAATTGTTTTAATTTGGGGGGGGCGGTTTAGTGGATTTCCATACAAAATTTGTACACCTGGTGTATCATTCATGCACATTTGCATTTCACACATTCCTTTATTCATATTGTGTTTCAAACACTCACGTACACTGTTTTATAAAATTAATCACTTCTATGATTATTATTAACCCATCTTTTCAAGTTCTGATTTGGGGGACCTAGTGAATTCGTTCCCTTCAACCCCTCCCACACGGAACCCCTCAAATGTCACTGAAAACCCAGGAAACTCTGGTAGCCTGTTTCTGTTGTTGTTGTTATGTGCTGTCGAGTCACTTGCAACTCATAGCGACCCTATGAACAACAGCCCTAAACTCTGCTCTGCCCTGTGCCAATCACACTGTCTCTGACCCTCCCATCCTGATTATCCCAGTCACTGAATCAATCCATCTCACAGAGAGCCTTCCCCTCCTGCGCTGTCCTTCCACCCTCCCAAGCATGATGTTCTTCTCCAAGGACCGGTCTCTCCTCACAACATGTCCAAAGTATGTTACATGGAGCCTAAGAATCCTTGCCTCCAAGTAGCCACCTGGTTTAACCCTTTCCTGGATAAATCTGTTTGTTTCCCTAGCAGTCCATGGTACTCTCAATACTCTTCTCCAGCACCACAGCTCAAAGGCATCAATTCTTCTTCTAT
>NW_006406225.1:0-1404 GCF_000299155.1 Elephantulus edwardii
GATTGGCACAGGACAGAGCGGAGTTTAGGGCTGTTGTACATAGGGTCGCTATGAGTCGCAGGCGACTCGACGGCACATAACAACAACAACAACAACATATATGTGGGATAGAGGAGAAAAAAATGAAGTTGTTAACAATTTTATTTTGCTTGGACCCATAATCACCATCATAGCAGTAACTGTCAAGAAATCAAAAGATACATTTCATTGTGAACATTCCCAGCCAAGGCCTTCTCCAAGATGCTAAAGAGCAACCATGCCAGTTTAAAAACTAGAATGTGCCTGGTCCAAGTCATGGTATTTCAGTTGCTTCCTATGCATCTAAAAGTTGAACAATGGATTATGATGACTGAAGAAAAATCAATGCCTTTCAATGGTGGTGTTGTCAAATAATCCTGAGTACTAAATGCACTACTAAAAGAACAGACATGTCTGTCTTATGAGAAGCAAAACTAAAGAGCTTCTTAGACACAAGGATAGTGAAACTCTGCCTCACAACCTTTGGGCATGTTGTCAGGAGAGGCAAGTCCTAGGGAAAATATATCATGCTAGGAAAGGTGGAGGATAAAGAGAAGAAGACCCTCAAAAAGATGAACTGACACAGTAACTGTAACAATAGGCTGAAGCGTGTCAGAGATTGTGTGGATGGTGCAAGGAAGGGTAAAGTTCATGTGTGTGGGGTCACAATAAGTTGTAGGAAACTGGATGGTACAAAACAACAACAGTATGCATAAAAAATGAACATGGAGGACTGACTGAAGAAGATAACTTTGAATTATACTGTTGGCTAGGATTATGAAGTTTACTGTGGACCGTCAGAAGAACAACAGATCTGTTTTGGGAGAAGGACAATCAAGATTTTCTGTAGAGGTGAGCATTGTAAGACGTGGTCTCACATGCTTATGTTTTAATTTTTTGATTTGCATACAACCATTCATATACATTGTGTTTCATTCATGTACCTTATATTTTATACAATATTTCATGTTGTTGTTATTGTTCTTAAGTGTCATAGTGACCTTATGAATGAAAGACCTGAACATTTGTGTAAATTTCATCACTGCTCCAAGTTCATAGAGTTTCAGGAGGAAAGCTGTTTCAGAAGTGGATGCCACTCCTGCTTCCAAGGTGGTTTTAATCGGAAAACTCCACCAAACACTGTCCACAATGGGTAAATATTATCACATTTGAGACATTAGTGTCATAGAGTTCAGCATCACAGCAACCACGAGTTAACCTCTGTACAGCAAATGGACAAAATACAGAGTTTACATCTTTCCAGGCCTGCTTTTACGTCAAATCCCGTGTGGTACGAATTTGCTGCTACATTTGATACCATTGGTAGTAAACGGTACATCTTTCTGTGAAACACACTCAGTACACAATGTGGGTGAGATTCTTGGG
>NW_006406226.1:0-1403 GCF_000299155.1 Elephantulus edwardii
TTGCACCCATTGCTGTGGTCATTGTGTTAATCCATCTCGTGGAGGGTCTTCCTCTCTTTCACTGACTCTCTACCTTTCCAAGAATGATTTTGTTGTTGTTGGGTACCATTGAGTCAGAACCAACCCATGGCTGACCCTCCAGTGGGTTCTCAGAGGTAGTAAATTGAACAGAAGAAGACTGCTCATCTTCCTTCCATGGAGCAGCTGGTGGATTCAAACCACATGTCTTTGAGTTGGCAGCACAATTCCTTACCTTTAAACCACCTGAGCTCCCTATCCATTATATAGGTCCATGCATTTCTCCTACTCCTTTTTGTTTTGTTTTGTTATATATTCTTTTTTCATCACAAATAAAGTGTGGAGGCTTACTTCAAATGCTGTTCTGGACCTTGTTTGTTTTTTCATTTGTTTTAACTTGGCAGAATATATTGAAGATTCTTTATCTGTGTGTGTGTGTGTGTGTGTGTGTGTGTGTGTGTGTGTGTGTGTGAATACACACACACACACACACACATATCTTTTCCCCATAGTTTATTAATGTTCCATTGTGTGAATGATTCAAAATGTATTCCATCAACTCCCAATGGATGTTCAGTCAGATTGTTTTCTATCTCTTGATAGTGTTCACACTGCTGCAATATCTTGGTTTAAGTTTTACACACAAGCACAAGAATATCTGCAGAAGATATTCCCAGAAGTGGAATTGCTAAGTCAA
This sequence comes from Elephantulus edwardii, assembly GCF_000299155.1. NCBI lineage: Eukaryota > Metazoa > Chordata > Mammalia > Macroscelidea > Macroscelididae > Elephantulus > Elephantulus edwardii. Next base: position 716 of record NW_006406226.1, read on the forward strand.
AACACGTTTGCATTTCTGATTTTGAGAAATAATGTCAAATCTCTGTCCAAAAAGAGCTATACAGTTTTCAAAATGGTCTCAGCATTACTCAGGCATGGGGAAATCTGCTTGCTACAATAGCCAGCTCTCGAGCTTTGGGAAAATGCCCAGCCATCATCATCACTCCCATAATGAATGGAAAAACGTGTTCCCTGGTGAGAACTTGTCTGCTAACAGGATTGAGGATCTTGGGAGTAGTTTTCACTCATTCAGAGGAAAGCAAGGCAGGTTCTGAGTTTCTAGATTCTAAGCAAACTATGAATACTTCTCTTCTTCCCTATCTCAACTTCCTTCCTGAGGCCTTTGGAGTGGGTTGGCACCTGTTGGGCAAAAAAAAAAAAATTCAGGTTAGAAGTAGTGTACTTGCCACAAGAATCCCACTTTCCTACCCCACACCTAACCTTTGCTTTGAGGCTAATATTTTTAAGTAACTCTAGGAGCAAGCTATAAGCCAGAGAGGAAGGTGCAGGTAAAACAGAGGGACCTCAAAAAAATGTCTTATCCACAGAAGGGGTGATAAGCTACCACATAGTTACCACTGTTGTTGTTGTTGTTGTCATCCAGTTGCCTGTCACACATATCTCCCCTATGCACAAAAGTTCAGAACCCTGCCCTATCCTGAGCCAATCTCACTGTCTCCGACTCACCT
>NW_006406227.1:0-1403 GCF_000299155.1 Elephantulus edwardii
TTATTTTTTTAATTATCACATCAATTCTAAGGTAATTCTGATTTACAGTTTGGTTTTTTGTTATATGATTTTTTAGTTAGGGTTATTGGTTTGGTTTTTTTTTTTTTTCACTTTCATCGTTAATTGCATGAAAGTACAGAGCAAATTGACTTTTCAGTCAGTAATTCATAAAAATTTGACCCCATAGTGGTTTTTTTTTGTTGTTTGTTTGTTTTTCCTCCTTTCTGTTCTGGGTTAAGTATTCTTTTTTTAAGAAAAAATATTTTATTAATTTTAATGAACATTTACAGCGATTTTGGATTTACATTCATTCATTGTTGTACTCTTCTCCCTGTCCGGCCCTCCCACCCCAGTTTGCTCCTCTCTTTGAAAAGTAGAAGAAAAATTCTTTCTTTGGTATACAATACCCCCGCACCACTCCCACTGCACCAAGATTTTCTCATTTTTTATAATATCTGAGAAGTTTATTTCTAATAGCTCTTCCACAATTTATTCTGTGTTTTACCAGATCTTGGAGGATGATTCTATAACTTCTACATTATATCAATATACACATGTATTTTGGGAAGTCACATAAAGTTTGTGATACTTATAAATTGAATGTGTTAATTAATTAAACTGCATTTTCTTCTAGTTCAATAAATTAATTTGCTATTTAAATAATCAAAAAGGTTATGAAATATGAGTTTTCTATCTTCATATTGAGCTTTCTACATCACCATTTTTCCTCTGTAGTTTGTTCTGAGAGATAAGGTTTTTCCCTATCGAAGAACTCCTTAAAAAAACACATAAAGTTCACTTTTAAGAAAAATCTACTAAAATTAGTTTCTCTGTAAGAAAAAAATCTTGAACTCATTTCTATTGAGTGGATTGCAATTCATAGTGACCTGCTATCATGTTTCTGAGACTGTAAATCTCAATAATAACAGATTGGACATCTTCCTCCACTTGAGATACTTGACTTTTTGATTGGTAGTGACCACTATATAACCTGCATCAGAGCACGTTAATTATTCTCTAAAGAGAATATCTATATCTCTAAAGATTCAGATAGTCAAGACTAGAATTTAGATAATAAATGGTTGTTTCTAAGCATTAAGAAAAGTCTGAGCCTCCTATGCTTCTATCTCTAAAAGCTGAGGAACCAGTATTTCTTTTTGTAATCTCTAAACTTCATATTTTCTAATATTTATAACATTTTAATTTACTGGATTACACTGGCAAGAGTTTATGATTGATGTTTTTATATAAAGTAGAATCCAACTCAACGAAACCATATATGCAACAAAATAAAATGCTGCTTGAATTTGGATCATTCTTTCAATTTCTGCTGTGCTTGTACCCATTGTCGCACCTCCAGTGTCAATCCATCTCATTGAGGATCTTCCTCTTTTTCCCTGACC
>NW_006406228.1:0-1321 GCF_000299155.1 Elephantulus edwardii
TGGACTGCCAAGAAAACAGATTCATCGTAAAGAGGATTAAACCAGGCTACTCCTTGGAGGCAAGGATTCTGGGGCTTCGTCTGACATACTTTGGACATGTTGTAAGGAGAGACGTGTCTTTAGAGAGGGACATCATGCTGGGTAGAGTGGAGGGACAGCGCAGGAGGGGAAGGCCCTCTATGAGGTGGATTGATTCAGTGACAGGGATAATTGGGATGGGTGTGTCAGAGACAGTGCGATTGGCACAGGATAGAGCAGGGTTTAGGACTGTTGTACATAGGGTTGCTATGAGTTGCAAACGACTCGACGGCACATAACAACAACAACAACAACAACAACAACAACAAAATGCATCTCCTTATTTCCTGATTGCTGGTGCCATGGGTGTTAATTGTGGATCCAAGCAAGATGAAGCTGTTGACAGTTTCATTCTCTTCTCCATCCATCATGACACTGCCCATTGGTACAGTGGCTATTGATCAAGAAATAATCCATATAGACACGTGGCTGAGGACATGAATTGGATTTTGTTTTTTTAAAATCCTTTTATTGTCAATGGAGTGAAAGTTTATAAATCAGATCTGTTTTCCACTCAGTAATTCATATCCAGTATTTTTCGTGACACAGATTGCAATCCTCACAGCATAACTCCACTCATCCCTCTTGTTTTCATTCCTCCTCCTTTGCTAGCCCTTCCTACCATCTACACTTCCCTCTTGATCACAGATAGTTGAGTTTATTTCTCTCTAATGTTGTTGTCCACCTTATATACCATTTATTGTCTGGCCACAGAAAGGAGTTCAGTTCCAGGACGGTAGTCTCAAAGATTCTACCAGTTTTCATGTGTTCAGAAGTTTGATCTTTTCCACTAGTGTTAGTTTTGTTCCACATTTTTCTCCCACTCTTTCCAGGACCTTTTCATGTTACTGGTAGTGGTAACCAGACATTATCTAGTTCTTTTGGCTTCAAGATTGTGGAAGCTGAATTTCTCATGGTCCGTTAGTGTGTTGGACCAAATTGTTTCCATTCAGCTTTGATTTTATTCACTTTTCTTTGGTTCAAATGGGAAGAGACCAATAGTTGCACTTTTGATGACAGTTCTCACACTTTGAAAACTTTGGTGGATACTCACCAAAGTAGGATGTAGAACATTTTCTTTGTGGATGTTGTTGTTATGTGCTGTCAAGTCGTTTGCAACTCATAGCGACCCTATGTACAACAGCCCTAAACTCTGCTCTATCCTGTGCCAATCTCACTGCCTCTGACACACCCATCCCGATTACCCCAGTCACTGAATCAATCCACCTCATAGAGGGTCTTC
>NW_006406229.1:0-1401 GCF_000299155.1 Elephantulus edwardii
GGTTGCACCATTTTACACTCCCACCAACAGGGAATAAGGGTCCCAGTTTCTCCACAACCTCGCCAGCATTTGTTGTTTGCTGTTCTGTTAAATTTTGCTATTCTGACTGCGGTGAGGTGATATCTCATCGTTGTTTTGATTTTCATCTCAGAGCAAGGGATTTTGAACCTTTCTTCATGTGCTTATTAGCCATCTGAATGTCTTCTTTGGTGAAGTGTCTGTTCATATCCTGTGCCCATTTTTCAATTGGGTTATTTACCTTTCTCTAGTTGTGGTGCTATGCAAAGACATTTGACTGTGTGGATCCTTACAAATTATGGCTAACACTAAGAAGAATGAGAATCTCAGAACACTTAATTGTGCTCATGCAAAACCTATATACCTAGACCAAGAAGCTATTCTGTATGCAGAACAAATCATGTGGAAAGCTAGACTTTATGGAGAAGAAGAACGTGGCATCAGGATTAGTGGAAGATTCAACAAGCTGCATTATGCAGATAACACATCTTACTCCTTGAAAGTGAAGGCCTGAAGCTCTTACTGCAGAAGATCAAAGACTAAAGTCTTCAAAATGGATTATATCTCAACATTCAGAAAACAAAAATCCTCACCACTGGACCAATAGGCCCAATCACCATGGTGATTGTTGTTGTTATGTGCTATCGAATTGTCTGCGACCCATAGCGACCCTATGTACAACAGCCTTAAACCCTTCTCTGTCCTGTGCCAATTTTATTGTCTCTGACACACCCATCCCCATTACCCCAGTCACTCAATCAATCCATCTCATAGGGTCTTCCTCCCCCGTGCTCTCCCTCCACCCTCCCAAGCATGATGTTCCTCTCCAAGAACTGGTCCCTTCTTGCAACATGTCTAAAATATGTTAGATGAAGCTTCAGAATCCTTGCTGCCAAGGAGCACCCTGGTTTTACCCTCTCTAAGACAAACCTGTTTATTCTTCTAGCAGTCCATGGTATGTTCAATGCTCTTTTCTAGCGCCACAGCTCAAAGACATCAATTCTCTATCATTCCTAGTCATTGTCCAGCTTTCTGATGCAGAAAAGATTGAAATTGTTAATGATTTTATCTTACTTGGATCTGCAGTTCCTTAATTCAAGCAGCCAAGAAATTAAAAGACATTTTGCACTGGATAAGCCTGCTATCAAAGACCTCTCCAAAAATCTGAGAAGCACCGGTGTCAGTTTAAAGTCTAAAGTGTGCCTGATCCAGTCCATGGTTTTTTATTCCTTGCTATGCAGTGGAAAGTTGGACAATAAATAAAAATGACAGAAGAATTGATCCCTTTGAGTTGTGGAGCTGGAGAAGAGTACTAAATATCCCATGGACTGTCAAAAGTTTAAACAAATATATCATGAAGGAAAATGCAATGAGGTGCTTCTT
>NW_006406230.1:0-1400 GCF_000299155.1 Elephantulus edwardii
GGCTCTCAGATATATTAACTAAGTGATTGAAAAACCCATGACCTGACTTAAGTGCCCCTTAGTTATTAAAATGGCAAAATTTTTTAAAATTAATTTTAATGAACATTTACAGAGATTTTGGGTTTCCATTCATTCATTGTTGCACTATTTTCTCTACACCCCCCTCAGTTCATTCCTCTTTTTTTTTCCCTTAAAAGACTGTTTTATTTGTCCCATTGCCACAATGCTTGTCAAAGCCAGTTCTGATTAATTTCCTTTGTCAGTTTGTCCTTTGCCTTTCCCTATCACTCCTCCCTGAGAGAGACTTCACCCTGATTCATAAGGAAAAGGGGATGGCGTATTCTCTTAGCTATTTCCTGCTGACAAGAGACACTGTAGGTTTCAGGATGAAGATCTTCTCTCACTACTCTAAAGGGCCCCTTTGGCAATAGGAAACACGTAGACTATTCTGGAGATTGATTTTGGAATTTAGATGCACTGTTACCAATCGTGGTTAGCCATACATGTATATATCCTTGAAGATGTATCATGGAACTGTTGCAGGCTAGAAGACACAAATTTAACAAGTTAAAAGTACATGAGTCAAAAATTAAAAGCAATGATGTTCCAAGTAGAGGTTCTAACAGTGGCACAAATCAAGTTACAGAGGGAAGGCTGTTCTTAAGATAAAAGGCTTATTGACTAGCACTTTGTCTATTATAGTATAAAGGTTAGAAACCACAAGATATAGAGGCTTAACTTTGTCATTAAGAACTATGTTCTTAAGTCCTGGACCAAATTCCAACTACTGGGTTATTTTACAGGTCGGGAAGTCCACATGAAAGGCAGAGGTGAACTAAGGAACTGCTTATGAGGTTTTCCATAAATTCCAACAACTAAGAAATAGTGAGAAGAGTTGGGACCTAAGAAGGCTTTTAGTACCAAAGAGTAGGCTCTTGTGTCCTGGAGAAAATGAATATACTTACCAGTAATGTTAATGCACACCCACAGCTCTTCTGGGAGGATCTAAATCGTTGAAGTGTCCTCCTTTGTTTCCAGCTGGGAGCTGGGGCCTGTCAGTCCTGTCAGCCACGAGTACCTGATGTGGGCTGCCCTTGGCCATGTGTCCTTCAAATCCACACTTAAAGCAAGTGAGTAGGAGCTTCCTCTCTACTCCCTTGCCTATCTGTAGCTCTCATCTGTGACACTGTCTACTGAAGTGGCCCATCTTTCCACCGTGGAAGCAGTTCTGACCTCCTTTATTACCTTTGGGTGGCACTGTTTATGAGTAAGACTTCCTTTTCCTGACACAGGCCCTAAACAGGCAGCAATAGCTGCCCCAATAATTTTGGCCATTCTCTGGTCCTTTCTCTTCCCTCTAGATCCCAGTTGTTAAAAGAGGGAAAAATTTAAACAAATAT
>NW_006406231.1:0-1328 GCF_000299155.1 Elephantulus edwardii
CAGCTTTGCAAGCCTAGACCTTGGGAGGCAGCTGAGATGGCCCTAAACATTGGGAGGAGTCAATGCCACATTAACCAAGCAAGGAACAATTGAATTTTCTGAGCGACGTCTGGATCACTGTCCCCATCCTCACACCAACAACCTGGGACTCTTTGTCTAGTCAGCCGGGAGCACGCGGGCCCACTCATGAACTGAGGCCATTTGACTGGACTGCACGAACCCGGGAACCCTTGACAGATGCGGGCAGCCCAGGACATTCAGGCTGATGCCGGCAGCCTGAATGGCCAATAACCTGCCAGCAGCCTTGGATACCCAAGATCATGAGAACAACTGTGAGAGGCTAGGCCTTTGGAGGCAGCCTAGGGGCCTCAGGTTAGCACCAGCGATCAACATCACATTTTCTCAAGGCAAGACACACGGTAACATCACCAGAGACTTGGGGACCAGTGCGGTCTATCCTCACATAAAAAGCTGGGACAGTTTCTCTCTCGAAGACCGGGGCAACTGGGCTAATCACTAATGGTGGCCGTTTCACTGCACTGCTCGAACCCGGGACCTTTTTTGCCAGATGCAGGTAGCCCACGCCATCCAGTCTGATGGTGGCAGCCTGGATGGGCAATTGCCTGCAGGGCACACTTGGAAACCTAAGTTCACGGCAGCAGCTTGGAGAGCCTAGGCCTTTGGTGGCAGCCTCGGACCTCAGTTGAGCAGCGATCAACAGCACATTGACCTAGAGCAAGAGACATTCCAGCATCTCCTCAGTCATGTGGAGCAATGCAGCCTCTCCTCACATCAACAGCCTGGACAGTTTGTCTCTACACAGTAGGGGGCAATTGTGCCAGCTCAGGGGCCGTGGCCGCTTACTCCAATGGAGGACCTGCAATCCCTGACAGAGGCAGGCAGCCGGGACATTCAGACTGATGGCAGCAGCCTGGATGGGCAATTGCCCGCAGGCCCTTTGGAAATGTGAAGATCACAGGATAAGCTCTGAAAGCCTAGGCTTTTGGGGGCAGACAAGGCGCCTCAGATTAGCTGTAGCAGCGGTCAATGGCACATGCAGCCAAGGCAAGAGGCACTAAATCATCTTCTGAGACTTGGGGACCAATCCTGCCTGTCCTCATATCAGCAACCTAGAAAAATTTGACTATCAAGCCCCAGGGGTTTCTGGGCCAAGTCGTGCGCTGAGGCCATTGCACTGAACTGCGTGAACCTGAGACCTGGTGAGAGCCAGATGCAGGCAGTAAGGACATTCAGGCTGATGGCGGCAGCCTGGATGGCCAATGACCTGCCAGCAGCCTTGGCAACCCAAGTTCATTGGAGCAGCTCTG
>NW_006406232.1:0-1361 GCF_000299155.1 Elephantulus edwardii
CCTGTCATTGGCATAGAGGGATAATTTTACCTCCTCGTTGCCTATTTGGATACCTTTTATTCCCTTCTCTTGTTCACTAATTCTTCTTAAGTTATTTAAAATAAAGAAAAATAAGAGACACTCCTAGAGTCATTCTATGAAAGAAACATAACCCTAATACTAAATCCAAACAAAGACATTATAAAAAAAGAAAATGAAAACTATAGACCAACACCTCTGATGAATACAGAAATACAAAAATCTGTAACAAAACTCTGGTCAATAGAATCCAAAAGCACATAAAAAAATAACTCATCATGACCTAGTGGGATTCATAACAGATGTATGAGGGCAGTTTAATATAAGAAAAATAATCAATGTAATTAATCACATTAACAACGCAAACAAGAACCACATGATGCTATCAATTGATCCAGAAAAGACCTTCAATAAAATCCAACATCCCTTCCTGATTAAAACACTCAGCAAAATAGGAACAGGAGAGGAGAGGATTTTCACAACATAGTAAAAAATTTTACTCAAAACCAAGAACTAACATCATTCTTAATGGAGAAAGTGAAAAGCATTCTCTCTTCAAACAGGGAGCAGACAAGGATGCCCACTTTTACCACTGCTATTTAATATTGCATTAAAGTACTTGCTAGGGTAATATGACAAGAGAAAGAAAGAAGAAGTATTCAGATCAGCAAAGAGGTGGTGACACTGTCCCTATATACAAATAAGATGATAGTGTACACAGAAAATCCTAAGGACTCAACAAAAAATGTGTTAGATCTAGTAGACCAGCAAAGTAGAGTGGCAGGATACAACATCAATATGCAAAAACAGTTAGATTATGGTAAAGAAAACACAGAAAAGGAAACAAAACAAGTAATACATACTATTTACAATAGCAAATTGCATATTAAGATACTTGGGAATAAACCTAACTAGAGACATAAAAGATCCTTATAAAGAAAAGTACAAAACACTACTGTGAGAAACAATAAAAGATGTAAAATAAATGGGAAAATGTTTTCTAGTCATGGACAGGAAGACCCAATATAATAAAAATGACAAATCTACCAAAATCAATCTACATAATTAACACAACCCCAATACAAACACCAAATTCATTTTTCAAAGAGATACAAAAGGCAATTGGCAGGTTTATTTGGAAAGAAAGAGACCCTGAATAAGCAAAGCACTTCCTGAAAACAAAAATGAGGTGGGAGGCATAGCATTCTCTAATGTCAAAACCTGCTACACAACTGTAATAACTAAAACAGCATGGTCCTGGTACAATGATAGATGTATAGACCAATGGAGCAGAATTGAGAACCCAGAAATTAACCCATCTACCTACAGTAAACTGGTATTCA
>NW_006406233.1:0-1350 GCF_000299155.1 Elephantulus edwardii
TCAAGGCCAAGAAGGGGCTCTAGTATTCAGCTCAAGGGAGTTTCTTTGATTGAGAAGAGGGGCTTTGTGGCAGCCTAGGGTATGAAGAGGATCACAATTCAGTTAGCTGGGGTCTGGTTGTCTCCACTCCATTAGCTAAATAAGACAAAGGAGCCTTTTGCAAAGTTTCTACTTGGTCTTTGTGGGATGAGGGAAGCACATATAGGCACTTGACATTTTATCCAATGGCGTATTCGAACCACAGAAGAGGCATGGCCTTTGGATCAGAGTCACAGCTCTCTATGAACCGTACCACCAAAGCTCCCTCCAGAGAAAGAAAGCATCCTAAATTGGGATGGACCTGAAAAGCCACCACAGGGATCTAGCCTCAAGTCTGGACATCACGCCACTATCTAGCACTTGGCCAAGATCCTTGCTCAGATAACCAGAGCTCTGGGCTTTCCCCATCAAGTTGGAGAATTATTATTATTATTATTATTATTATTATTATTATTATTATTATTTATATGCATTGGGTTTTATGCATGTATATTGTGTTTTATATAATCTTTCATTTACATTATAAAGAGGAGGGTGGCATCAGAAAAAGGGAAAGGGTGGAAATTGATAGTATACTCTTGTGTGCTCTCTATTATATTGATCCTAAAATTAGGTGGCCTCAGATTCAACATCATAGAATGACTTTAGATAAGAGAAAAGCACTCCATTTTAATACACATCACCCTCTGTCTTCAAAATGAAGATAGATTTGTCCACAGCTTCTTGTTGTTGTTGTTGTTATGTGTCGTCGAGTCGCTTGCAACTCATAGCAACCCTGTGTACAACAGCCCTAAAAACGGCTCTGTCCTGTGCCAATCTCACTGTCTCCAACATACCCATCCTGATTACCCCGGTCACTGAATCAATCCACCTCATAGAGGGCCTTTCCCTCCTGTGCCTGCCCTCCACTCTCCCACGCATGATGTCCCTCTCCAAGGTCCGATCACTCCTTACAACAGGTCCAAAGTATGTTAGACAGAGCCTCAGAATCCTTGCCTCCAAGGAGCAGCCCCGTTTAACCTTCTCCAGGATGAATCTGTTTGTTTTCTTAGCAGTCCATGGTACCCTTAATACTCTTCTCCAGCACCACAGCTCAAAGGCATCAATTCTCCTTCTATCCTACTTACTCATTGTCCAACTCTCTGATGCATAGCAAGTGATTGCAAAGACCATGGTCTGTATTAGATGCACCCTAGTCTTCAGAGAAACACCATTGCTCTTAAGAACTTTGGAAAGGTCACTAATAGCAGACTTTCCCATCGCAATACGTCTTTTAATTTCCTGGCTACTGGTGCCAAGAGTGTTGACTGT
>NW_006406234.1:0-1399 GCF_000299155.1 Elephantulus edwardii
TGATGTGTCAAATGCGCTAATGGTTGGTTACCCAATGAGGACAGTGTGGGCTGGAGCTCCCGGATTAAAACAAGCTTGGAAGGAGGAGTGGCATCCAATTCCATAATAGCTTGCCTCCGGAAACCCTATGAACCTGGAGAAAGGATGAGAGACACACAAGCGTTGAGGACTCTCCTTCATAGGGTCGCTGCAATTCTTTTGCACTTCACAACAACAACATTCATTCTTGGAGGATGTGGATGCCTGAGAATCACTCACCCGCAGGAGCTGCAGAGGCGGAGGCCGCCCAGACGGGAGCGCCTCCTGATGCAGCCGCCAGGGGGCTCCAGAGTGCCTGGAGCTGGGAGCTGAGCGGCCCCGCTCTGGGGAGGAAGGGACCCTGTTCCAGGGTTTGGCGGGGTGGGGTGTGCATTGTCAAGGTCTCTCTTGTGGCTGTCAGGACGGCCTGTCAACACCAAGGGGGGAAAGGAGGCCAGGAATCTGTAGGCAGGCTAAATTAGGATGCCTGGAACCAAAGCCCAGGAGCATTTCTTACTGAAATGCAGGCAGGTTTGGTTGGGACCCCTGCCCCAAACTGATTCTCACCTGTAACTGTATTTTGGAATCACTGGAGTTTAAGGGGGAAAAAATGAATATAAATACACAAACAGGTCCGTAGTTGAAAACAGATGTTCAAACAAATACATGTATATTAATATTTGTAGCAGGACGGTTCACAAGAGCTAAATGTTCACCGAAGAAAGAAAAACTGAATTGTGGTGTAACCCTACAATGAAATACGATTCAGTCTGAAGTGGGAGACAGGAGACTTGATGGCACATAACAACAACAACTAAACAAACCTACTAATCATCTGTTACTTTGCTGTGCTGTGGGCGGCTTGTGTGTTGCTGTGATGCTGTGTGTTGCTCTGTCCCTGGTGTTTCCAGTACCAGCAGAATCATATATGGTGAACACAGCAGAGCTGACAGACTAAGGCGAACTAAGACGCAGGACAGGTCATACATTTCTGAAACAACAGGACCTCAGAAATGTTATGAAGAGCCATGGAATAATGTTCTACAAAGTGCCTGAAAATATGCTCCCCCCCACCCCATGTCGGAAGGCACTCAAAATACAACTGGGAAAAGCTGCTCCCTCAAAGCAGAACCTCCTTACAAATAAAGCTTTCACCCAAAGACAGACATTCATTTGCTGATGTGACAAGATCCAAAATGAAGAGAAACAGCTACCAATATCCATTAATAACTGGAACATGGAATGTATGAAGTTTGAGTCTAAGAAAATTGGAAGACATCAAAAAGGAAACAGAACGCACAAAGTAACAACCTAGGTGTTAGCGAGCTATCTTATGAAGCCATTTTTGAATTGGACAACGATCTATTATGCCCAGATGAGA
>NW_006406235.1:0-1399 GCF_000299155.1 Elephantulus edwardii
TATGGTCTCTTTGGGGTATATTTCCAGTAGTGGAATTGCTGGGTCAAATGGTATCTCTATTTGCAACTTTTTGAGAAAGCGCCATACCACCTTCCACAGTGGTTGCACCATTTTACACTCCCACCAACAGTGAATAAGGGTTCCAGTTGCTGTTCTGTTAAATTTTGCAATTCTGACTGGGGTGAGATGATATCTCATAGTTGTTTTGATGTAAATAGTAATTTTTAAATTATTTCAACAAAATCTTCTTAATAAACAAATTCAAATGAAAGGATAACTTTTGAACCATTTTTAACTATTTGTTAATAAAAATCTTACTTTATAAAAGGAAAAGAGGGAGCCAGAAGAGAAAAAGAAGCATGTACTAAATGCTTTTAGATACACAGATCTCATGAAACATTTAAAGCAACCCTAAAAGCAAATCATGCTAGTCTCATTCTACAGAGGAAGAGAATGAGGATAAGAAAATTAGATTAAGATGACGGCTGGGGGAGCAGGCTCTCAAATCTATTCTGTCAGTTTCCAGAATATAAACTTTTGATAAAATGATCACATAATTTCTAGTAAAAGCTAAAAACAAAAGATTGGGTCTAAGAAAAACCAATTATAGATTCTATTCTACCTAGGATATGAAACATTTCCTTGTGTCTAAAGTAATTCAGTCAGTTTGCATTAATATTTTTCTTAAGTTTCATGTGTGCTTCCTAATACTTGCAACAAAAAGGAAACTTTATTCACCATTTTTTTCCCTGCTTCTTATTTTTATTCTTATGTTTATTTTACATTCCTATGTTTATGGCCTAGTACTTTCATGATCTATTTAAACAATTCTGATTCTGATTTCTAATTTAAGATCTACGACTTCTAAAAATTGTACAGTAAAAACAAAAATAATTTATGGCTTCCTTTTATGAGTTTCATCATACACATCAAGTGTGAGTAAATTTTTTTTCTGAAAGGGGCCAAATCGGCCTTGTTGTCTTTATCTCACAGTCTTGTTCTCCTTAAAGACATTTTTTTGGTTTTTTTATTATTAATTTTAATGAATATTTATAGAGATTTTGTATTTCCATTCATTCATTGTTGCACTTTTCTCCCTGCCTACCCCTCCACCCCCAGTTTGCTCTTCTCTTTGAAAAGTAAAAGGAAAATTCCTTCATTGGTATACAATCCCCCCCACACCTCCCTACCCCCACCCTGAGTATACTCCACTCTGCAACCTTCATTCCAGACTATTATGATAATCATAATACCCTATAATATATTGCTTTTAAACTATTCTCTCCCTCATCCGTTTCGATGCAGTATACATAATTTATCCATTTTTTCTCATTCTTACCCCAACCCTGATGTCAGTCCCATTCTACAGCAGTGGCACTATGCAGTGTTTGTCCTTTTG
>NW_006406236.1:0-1399 GCF_000299155.1 Elephantulus edwardii
GTTTTGTCTTACATACTTTGAGGCATTACTAGGAGAGGCTATTCCTTGGAAAGAGACCTTGTACTTGAGAAGGGCAGGGAGACAGCAAAGGACAGGAAGATCCTCAACCAGGTGGATTGGCACAGTGAATATGGCAATGTGATTGAGTGTGTCAGAGAATATGAGGATGATGCAGGGTAAAACAGGATTCTGATCTGTTGTTCATAGGGTCTCTTTTAATTGTACTCAATTCAATTCAATAACAACCTATCAGGTATCAGCCTGTGCTGTAACTGTACCACCTGACGGGACATTATTGGACAAGGCTAAATTTGAGAGACCCTCATGATAAAGAATCACCTCAAGAGATTTGTGTTTGACTCGGGATTAATTATAATTAACTGGATATCCTCCAGGAAATCATATTCTATTAAAATCATCCAAGCAGCTTGAGTATATCACTTCACCAGAGAAAACTGTTTTAAGCCAAGCCTGACTACATAATAGAAATTCCAGCATTTTTATGCACTGCAATTCCTAGTTGCTTTTAAATAGTATTGATAAAACAGTTTGTAGCAATTTATGATTTTGAAAGCTTTGACTGATTTTTTAAAAAAATTCTCTGGTACAAGCACATATCGCACATTACAATCCAAGGTTTCTTTTCCAGATTAGAAATGCACTTAAAAGGGAGGAATTATTTAACGTACTCAGCTGTAATGGTACTTGAAAGAGTGAATAAAATCCTACTACGGTACCTTTTTAGATTTTTAGCTTTCAAATAGAGCTTATGTAAGAGAAAGTAGACACAATATCCCCCAGAGTTCTTTTGATAATTAAATCCCTTGGACAGACTGGCTCAACACCTGTTAAGCCATGAAGTGCCTTTCTAGGAAAACAAAGAAACAAAACTCAGCAGCAACAAGTGCTAATTGTTTATTGTTTCAAAATGTACACCCATTTTTTAGCAGGTAATGGGAAAATACTCAGGTTTAGGTAATACTCAGCTCTTTTGGGAGTAAACCAGAATACAGTCATTAGAGCTGATATTCAGATTATAAACATCTGAAGAAGATTGCCTTTTTCAGTCCTTCCATAGGCTCATGAGGTCAGTTACTGATATGTTTGCTTCACTTATTAGATTGCTCTGGCATAAATCATAACCACCTCTTAAACATGACCCTGATATTGAGTCAGTTGGAAAGGAGTTCAGTGAAAATTTCAAAACTTTCTTTCTCCTTCCTTCCCCTCTCCCTCTTAAACACACACACACACCCACACACACCCACACACCCCAAAACCTGGTATTTATACTTCTTTGGAGGATATATTGTTGTTGTTATTAAGTGCTGTTGAGTAGCAGGCGACTCATAGCGACCCTATGAAGGAGTGTCCTCGATGCTTGGGTGCCTTTCATCCT
>NW_006406237.1:0-1399 GCF_000299155.1 Elephantulus edwardii
ATAAAGGTGATTCTCAGAACAACACTGAGCATATCTTCATTTGAAGTCAAGTGTTAAATGTGAGAGTAGAAAGTGGCTTTTAAAGCACTTGGGCTGAAAAGAAAAAGAATAATCCTCCAAGCCTAGAGAGGATCTCCACATGCAGGAAATGTTTCAGGTTAAAATATAAAATCTAAACGTGAATGTCTGCCACTTAGTATATCAGCAAGAACTGAATGTGTGAAATCCTGTATCCATGCTCTTTCCAACTTATTTGCCATTTGTGTTCCTAAAATCCACTGAGATGTGATGTGCATTTTGGAACTTTAGTATGTACTTATACATTAAGTAGATATCATAGTAGCATTTAGTTTTAGGCAGTCACATGTATTTGGGGCTCACTAAAATAATGTGCATATGGATATTATCCTGTCGCTCACCACATTGTATTTCAGGACAGATCTAGAAATGACTTTTTAAATTATGAAACCAACACCATTTTTTCTCACCTTTTCATCCCCGGCATAGTAAATCATATGATCATCTGATTCAAAATGTCCCATGCCAAGCCATCTCATTTCACCAATACCTATTACGTTGATATTTATGCGTTCCATTTCTTTCTTAACAATGTCCAATTTTCCTACATTCATGCTTCTCACATTCCACTTTCCAATCACTAGTGTCTCCTTACAGCTATTCCTCTTTCTCTGTGTTTCCATCTCTAAGATCTCAGTTTCAATTGCCATGTCTATTAGTCCAAATGATAGTCTAAGTGTGCTCTGTTGTACATAGGGTATTCGAAGGCCTGTCATTTCAGAAGTGGATGGTCAATCCTTCTTTCTAGTCTGTCTCAATCTTTAAATATATATAATAGTATCTGACAGACAAGCATTCCACAGAAAACAGCAGATGAAAGACATTTGCACCGTTATTAAAATGACCAATAGATTCAATGTTGCTGCCCACCCCCGCTACATGTTGTTGGTGGTGTGTTTTTTGTTTTTTTTTTTATTAATCGTTTTTTAAATGGTTTTTTAAAAACCGTTTCTTTTCTCTAACACCATCCCTTCCTACTTTTGCCTACAGCATTCAACACACGTCTCCCATTAAACAGTTTTAGTTTACTTGGCTCCACAGTCAACACTCTTAGTAACTACAGCCAGGAAATCAAGAGACGAATTGCATTGGGAAAGTCAGCTGTGAGGGACCTCTATTGAAGAGCAATGTCAGGCTGGAGAGACTAAGGTGTGCCTGATCCGGGCTATAGTCTGCGCTATTACGTGCTATGCATCAGAGAGTTGGACAGTGTATAGGAATGATAGAAAAAGAATTGATGCCTTTGAGCTGTGGTGCTGGAGAAGAGTGTTGAATATACCATGGACTGCTAGGAGAACAAACAGGTTTGTCCTGGAGAGGG
>NW_006406238.1:0-1398 GCF_000299155.1 Elephantulus edwardii
AGAGGCGGTGCGGTTGGCGCAGGATAGAGCAGGGTTTAGGGCTGTTGTGCATAGGGTCGCTATGAGTCGGAAACGACGCGACGGCACATAACAACAACAACAACATAAATATACACACATACAAAGAAAACAAAAATCCTAACAACTAGACAAAGAAGTAACATCATGACAAATATAGGGAAAACTAAAGTTGTCAAGAATTTCATTTTACTTTTAGCCACAATGAAAATTCATGACAATATTATGCTTGTTGTTGTTAGGTTCCATCAAGTCAACTACACCTCATGTTGTTATTAGGTGCTCTCAAGTCAAATATGACTCACAATGACCCTATGATCAAAAGAACTGAATCCTGTCTTATCTTGTGCCATCCTCATCATCTCTGAGACACCTAAGTCCATTGCTGCAGGCACAGTACCAATTCATCTCATTGGGGGGTCTTCCTCTCTTACACCACCTGTCCACCTTTCCAAACTTTCCAATGAATAGCTTCTCCTAGCAACATGTCCAAAGTATGAGAGATGAAGTTTCACCGTCCTTATCACAATTCATAGAGACCCTTTCAACAATGGATCTGAAATTTACCCTGTGCAGTCCTCCTAATCTCTGATATACTTGAGCCCTTTGTTATAGTCACTGTGTCAATTTACCTTGTTAAAGGTCTTCTCTTTCACTGACCCTCTACCTTTTCAATTATGATGTGTTTTTTCATTTCTTCAAAGGAGTGGTCTCTTTTTAATAATATGTCCAATGGAAAGTTGCACTTTCTCCAAGAACTATTTGGCTTTTTGTTTTGCAGTCCATGGGATATTCAGTACTCTTGTCCAATACCACAATTCAAAGACATCAATTCTTCTGCCAACCATATTGATTGTCCAACTTTCTGAAGCATATTAAGTGATTGAAAAGATCATGGCTTGGATTAGGTGCATATTAGTGTTTAAATTGAAATCTTGCTCCTCAGTACCTTGAAGAGGTCCTTGATTGTCCTAATGCAACATGTCTTTTAATTTTTTTGTCTGATGGTACCAAGGGTGCTCATTGTGGATACAAGTAAGTTTAAATTGCTGATAATTTCAATCTTTCCCCCATCAATCATAATGCTGCCTATTGGCCCAGATGTAAAGATTTTTGTTTTTTTGACGTTGAAATAAAATTCATACAGAAAGCTGAAGTCCTTGATCTTCTGCCATAAGCACTTCAAGTCCTCCTCACTTTCAGCAAACAAGGTTGTGTCATATACATAACACAGATTGTTATGAATCTTCCTCTGATCTTGATATCACATTTAATTTCATATAGTCTGGTTTCTCAAGTAATGCACTCAGCATACAGATTAAACAGATTTGGAGAAAGGCTACAGTCCTGAAGCATACCTTGTCTTGATTTTTTTTTTTT
>NW_006406239.1:0-1398 GCF_000299155.1 Elephantulus edwardii
GCCAGTTCTGATTAATCTCCTTTGTCAGTGTGTCCTTTGCCATTCCCTAACACTCCTCCCTGAGAGAGACTTCACCCTGATTCATAAGGAAAAGGGGACAGTGTATTCTCTTAGCTACTTCCTACTGAAAAGGGGCCCTGTAGGTTTCAGGGTAAAGATCTTCTCTCACTACTCTAAAGGACCCCTTTGGGAATAGGAAACATGTAGACTATTGTGGAGATTGATTTTGGAATTTAGATGCACTGTTATTAATTGTGCTTAGCCATACATGTTCATATCCTTGAAGGTGTATCATGGAACTGTTGCAGCCTAGAAGACAAAAATTTAACTAACAAGTTAAAAGTGCATGAGCCAAAAATTAAAAGCAATAATATTCCAAGTAGAGGTTCTAACAGTGGCACAAATCTAGTTACAGAGGGAAGGTAGTTCTTAAAATAAAAGGCTCACTGACTAGCACTTTGTCTATTATCGTATAAAGGTTAGAAATCACAAGATGTAGAGGCTCAACAATGTCATTTATTGTTCTTAAGTCCTGGACCAAGTTCCACCTACCACTGAGTTGTTTTACAGCTTGGAAGTCCGTATGCAAGGCAGAGGTGAAGTAAGGAACTGCTTGAGGTTTTCCATCAATTCCAACAACTAAGAAATCAAAGAGCTGAGACCTCAGAAGGCTTTTAGAACCAAATAGTAGTCTCTTGTGTCCAGGAGAAAACGAATATGCTTACCAGTAATGTTAATGCTCACCCACGGCTCTTCTGGGAGGATCTAAATCATTGAAGCATCCTCCTTTGTTTCCAGCTGGGAGCTGGGGCCTGTCAGTCCTGTCTGCCACGAGGACCTGATGTGTGCCACCCTTGGCCATGTGTCCTTCAAATCCACACTTAAAGCAAGCGACTGGGAGTTTCCTCTCTACTCCCTTGCCTATCTGTGCCTCTCGTCTGTGACACTGTTTACTGAAGGGGCCCAGCTTTCCACAGTGGAAGCAATTCTGACCTCCTTTATTACCGTCGGGTGGTGCTGTCTATGAGTAAGACTTCCTTTTCTTGACACAGGCTCTAAACTGACAGCAATAGCTGCCCCAATAATTTTGGCCATTCTCTGGTCTTTTCTATTCCCTCTAGATCCTAGTTGTTAAAAGAGGGAAAAATTTTAACAAATATATAACAAAAAAAATTGAACAATATATTTTAAGTTTAAGGCTAGAGATATTAACAATATGATCATTTCCAATCCAGAGATACATGTTCCAATGCAGTTCCTATTTTTCATAAATGATTTTGTTAAAAAGAATATTGTAAATGTGGACACAATTCCTCCTCCATGCCATGATATAGTGTTATTAGCATGAGCAGTTATAAATCCATTGCCTTCCTTACTCTAACTTACATTTTTTTAAAT
>NW_006406240.1:0-1397 GCF_000299155.1 Elephantulus edwardii
CATGATATTCAATAGGAAAGACAACAAAGCGGCGGGGGTTTTCTCTCAGCAATGGTTCACTCTCAGAGCTGGGAGCAGGTACTTTAGTTTCCTCCTGGTGGAGAAAGGAGAAAAGAGAAAGCATAAAAACGCTGGCTGAGGGGAGGTCTGGTGGTCTAGTGGCAAGAAGCTGCACTGCAATCCCAGGGGCGCATGGTTCAAATCCACCAGATGCTCTGCCGGGAAAGGAGGGACAATTTCCTCCTGTACCAGTCAGATCTGATTTGACGGTACACAGACACACAAGATAAAAACACACAAACAAACAAACAAACAAACGCTGGAGGCATCCAAATTGCTGGCCACACTGGAGTTGGCCCATATGACATTGTCATGCATGTCTCCAGGTGAGGCACACTCAGTTGTGGCCAATGTCATGGGCTTTAACCTAAATTGTAGTGGGAAACACATTATAATTTGAAACAGTACATGAAATATATATATGGTGGTAGTTCAAAGCCACCCAGTGGAGATATATATATCCTAAACAATACGGACCACTTTATATAATCAATAGTATACAACGCTAAATGCGGGTCACATGTACATATGTGACATGAGTATAACAGAAAATATGGGAACTACAGAGAATAATAAAATTGTAGGGGTGTACTTTGGCGGGAAAAGGAGTGCGGGGCGGGGGGTGGGGAAGAGGAAGAGGTGGGGTCATCGGGCAAGCGGGAAAAGCGCTTTCGAGACAATGAGCGAGCCTTTGGCGCCAAGCACTCTAGTTTCCCCGCGCTGCCTCCCGGCGCAGACCACAGTGCGCAGGCGGCCCGCGTACTCGGCGTTCCCCTGTACTCACCGGCTCCTGGAAGATCTTCCTCGCAGCCTTGCTCGCCAGGACCCGGGCGCTGCTCAGGGACGGCGGCTGCCGGGGAGACGCGCAGTGAGCCGGGTGTCGGGGAGTCCCGTCCCCACCCGCCCCCAGGCACCCAAGGTCAGGGAGTCGACTCTCAGAAACTGCAGTGTCCACAGGGCCGGGGCGCCAGCCACCTCCATCTCCCAGGAAGTGGCTGCCTCGCGCGTGCTCGGACCCCGGCGCCCACCCCCCACGCCCCGGGGCTAGCTCCACACGCTCAACTCACCGTGTTCTCCTTGTCTGCCAGGCTGAGCCCCTTCATGGGAAGAGTTCGAGCTGCTGGGGATCGAGGGTAGCGAGCGGAGGGCGAAGAGAGAACATGCTGGCGGCTGGCGAGCCTGAAGGGTATGCAGAGATGGAAAGAAAGCTAAAGCAGACCAGCGAACTGGGATTCCGCGCTACCTCGGCGGTATTTAAATAACTTCGTAGGACGAGGGGGCGGGACGAGGCAATTGGGAGGGTCTGTGCTGCTTTCCCATTGGTCGGTTCCATTGCG
>NW_006406241.1:0-1397 GCF_000299155.1 Elephantulus edwardii
TAAAAAAAAAAAAAAAAAAAAAAAGATTTGCGACTTCACCAACCACTAAGCCGCAGTATGAGTAAACAGAGGAAAACAGCAGGCTTCACTGGTCAAGACGTCAACTCCTTCCTCCCCCCAATAAAGTCTGCTCATCACGAATGACTCTTTACAACTTGACACCTCACTTACCAATCTCGTGTTTTCTTTCATTGGTCGTACAATCATGAAAAAACTCTGTCATCAGACTTTCCAGTGCCCTGAGGGAAGCTTCTTCAGATGCCTAAGAAAGGAATTTGAAGGGGGGAAAATATCAGTAAAACACATCTCGTTCTACGATCTTAGTACCTTCTACCAGACTGCTTCAGCCCAGTAATAATTTACTCCCTCAATCATTTTGGTTCTACTCCCCCCCCCCCCGCTGAGAAATTAAAAGGAATTTGCCAGTTGGCTTAAAATATAAGGTTTTAATATCCACAGTAATTAGTGTTCCATTATTTATGTCAAAGAAGGAGAGTAAATCATTTAAATTCCAATTCTGAAACTATGTTGATGACGATTAACAGCCCTGGCCCTGGCCAACTGAAGAGATTCAGGGAGGTGAGCACTCCTCACAGAGTATCCCTTCAAAGGCCATTTGCAGCATGTCTCACAATTTGCCAAATTTTGCAAAACCACTGTATGGATTCTGGGACATTTTTTGGTGGCGCTTCAAACACATGGCCTACTCTCAGTCTTACAGGAGCAGCCAACAGAGGAAGACAAAGCAATGAGTCAAGCCCAGCAGGAGATCAAAATTAGACAGCTTCCAAACTACAAACCCTCAGAGAGAACCAGCCTATCAGTAGAACTGTTCAGGTGGAGAAGGGCCTGGATGGGAGGAGACCAAGGCGCCAGCCAGCCCTCATCTTCTGCCTCTTCCACAGAGCCCCCAAACCTGCATCTCTTCTTGCACGGAAGGAGGGGAACACTGTGCTGCAGGAATGAGCCTAAGTCAACACTCCTTCACACAAATTGTCTGTAAAAAGATGCACACTCCCACAGCAGTTGTGAATCCTCACCGGCACAGGAGACTCTAGAGATTATCAGGAGCCAACAGCACTTCCAATTTGTAGTTCTCTCTTCTTCCCGTCTGTCTCCCAACATCCTCTCTTCCCATATCCCCTCCATGACTCCCTCAGAGTGGCATCTATTTTTAGCCACTCTAAGATGGGGCTGGAGAAAAGTACTGAGAATACCATGGACTGCTAGGAAAACAAACAGATTTGTCCTGGAAAGGGTTAAACCGGGTGGCTCCTTGGAGGCAAGGATTCTGAACCTCCATCTAACATACTTTGGACATGTTGTGAGGAGAGACCGGTCCTTGGAGAGGGACATCATGCTTGGGAGGGTGGAGGGACAGTGCAGGAGAGGAAGGC
>NW_006406242.1:0-1397 GCF_000299155.1 Elephantulus edwardii
ATTTTTCAGCAGAAATTATGTAAGCAAGACAAAAATGGAATAGCATATACTGAAAGTTTAAAGAAAACAATTGCCAGCTGAGGATCTTGTACCCAGCAAAGCTTTCCATCAAGTATGAGGGAGAAATTAGATAATTCACAGAAAAGAACATAAGGAATTTGTGGAAACAAAACCAAAACTACAAGAATTTCTAAGGGACATTCTACCACAGAAACATCAATGGAATGTGGCTGGACCATAGTAGCCAAAAACAACAGAAAAAGAAACACAGCAAATGATGAAACTTGACCTGTGAATAATTACACTTAATTGTGAATGGACTAAATGCACCAAGTAAGAGAAAAAAAAAAATGGCAGAATAGATTAAAAAAAACAACAACACAGAAACACACAAAAACCAAAAAAGGGACTGTTGACCATTATTATGTTTCCTACAAGAGACATATGTAAGAAATAAGGAGAAAGGATATTTTAACACATGGCTCACACCAAAGGATAGGTCAACTCAAAAGAAATTTAGCAAAGATGCAGAATTTCTAAACTATACATTCATTCGACTTGACCTTGTGGATATGTTCCAGTACTTCAACCAATATTCAATTAAATTTCTTCTCAAGTGCACATAGTGCATTCTCCAGAATTGATGATATATTAGGATACAAAGCAAGCCTAAACAATTTGCAAAACTTTGAAGTAATATAGAGTATCTTCTCAAACCACAATGCCATAAAACTAGACATTAACCACAAGAGGATAAGTTAAATAACATCCTGCTAGAACACAATTGGGTTATAGAAGAAATAAAGAATGAAATAAAAAATTTTCTTAAAACAAATTATGATGAAATTATACCAAAACCTCTGGAATGCAGGTTAGGCTGTCCTCACTGAGGCAGTTCAAAGTGACAGGCAAACACATAAAAAATGAAGAAAAAGAGCAAAATTAATGATGTAACTCAACACCTCCATAAAACAGAAAAAGAACAACAATCTAACCCCATAACCTCTAGGAGAAAGGAAATTCTAAGGACAAGAACTGAAATTAATAACAGAAAACAGAAAAACAATTGAAATCATCAACAAAACCAGGAACTGGTTTTTCTAAAGGGTCAAGAAAAATTGACAAACCATTGGCAAGCAACAAAAACAACAATGGGGGGGGAAGAAAAAGGAAAAGATACAAATAACTAAATTAAAAATGATAGAGATGATGTCTATAAGATTTATTTGAGATATGATAAATTTGAAAACCAGGAGGAAATGGACAAATTCCTTGAAACTCATGGCCTACGCATATTTACATAGATGAATAGAAAACATTTGAACAGACCCATTAAAAACAGAGGAACTGAGAGGGCAATAAAAAGATCTGCCTCCCCCCCCCAAAAAAAAAAAAAA
>NW_006406243.1:0-1356 GCF_000299155.1 Elephantulus edwardii
TTTTGACAATGCCTTCCATGAAGATTGAGCTTCATTCATAATCATTGGTTTTTTGTACATATGATACTTGCTTAAATTCTTCAGTGTCAACCATTCTTTTTGATACAGTGAGTCTGAATTCCTTCCATCTTCTTTTTATGCTTCTTTGACCATTCACTATTTTGCCCATAGAATGTCTCAGTACTACAACTCGAGGCTTCAGTTTGGTTCTCAGTTCTTTCAACTTAAGAAATGCTGAGCAAGTTCTTCCCTTTTGATTCTCATGTTTGAGTTCATTGCACATTCCATTATATTATTTGCCTTTGTCTTCTTGTGCTATCCTTTGAAATAGGTTTTTTCTTTTACTTCTGCATTTCTCTCCTTTATTTTGGCTTTTTAGTGCTCTGCTGCAATTTTCAGAGTCTCTTCTGTCAACCATGTTCATCTTTTCTTCCTTCTCTTTCTTTGAAACAAACTTTTACTTTCTTCAAGGATTATCTCTTTGATGTCATCCCATATCTCACAAAGGTCTTCAATGATTATTGTAGACTAATGTAACTTTGTAGTCTCTGTATCTGGTGTTTTCTTTGAATTTGTGAAGGAAATGCAGATGTAATGTAGGAGGAAGCAAGAAAAATAATCTAGGAGGACATACTGGACATTGTCAAAATAGATACACACAATCTCATGGCTATTCAGACTTACAGGGATCTTCCACTGGGTTTCCTATAAATCTTTACAGAAGGAGATTCCTTCACCTTTTTTTCATAGAGTAGTTGATGGATTAAAAATGATGATTTTTTGTTGTTGTTGTTAGTAGTCCAATATGTTATTTATTACTTCTCTGGACGTCCTTAGAGACAAACAGGAACCCACAAAGACAAGACGGAATTCATGCCTGCCTCTCACAAACTCCAACCAGGTGAAGCAGGGGGTAGAGGAGATAGGTTCTCTTCCTTCCACAATTGCTCACTGAAGGAGAAGATACAATGGAAGCTGAGAAGCTGTTGAAATAGCTGTTTCCCCACTCAGACAATGTACACAAACAGATCATCATTAACCTGCTTAAGATTTAACAGTGTCTTGTCCTAGCATCAACTTTGGAACCTAAAAATACGGTGACTATTTCATTTCTATCTTTCAAACCCTAAACTAATTTCTTTTGTGGTCTATGGAGAAACTCACAGGAATGAAATTTCTGGGAAATGTAATACCAATTAAGTGAAGATGACACAGTACAATACCACTATAATCATCTCTTGTCAATTTAGCATCAGATTTAAATAATAATATATTAACATTAATTAAAACTTCCAAATAAATACAATGAGAAAATGATACTTTCAGATGACATAATGCAATTATGTTACATATAAT
>NW_006406244.1:0-1397 GCF_000299155.1 Elephantulus edwardii
CATGCCAGTCCATCTCATCTCTCCAATGCCTAATATGTCAATATTTATGCGTTCCATTTCTTTCTTAACAATTTCTAATTTTCCTACATTCATGGTTCTCACATTCCATGTTCCAATCACTTGGGTCTGCTTACAACTGTTCCTCCTCCTTTGTATTTCCATACTTGAAAGTTCTACCTAGGTTGCCCTTTCTTGTAATTGCGTGTGGTCTGTTGTGCATAGGGTTTTCAGAGGCCTGCTATTTCAGAAGTGGGTGGCCAATCCTTCTTCCTAGTCTGTCTTATTGTGAATGTTCAGATTTAGAGG
The DNA here is from genome assembly GCF_000299155.1 of Elephantulus edwardii. Taxonomy (NCBI): domain Eukaryota; kingdom Metazoa; phylum Chordata; class Mammalia; order Macroscelidea; family Macroscelididae; genus Elephantulus; species Elephantulus edwardii. The sequence goes on from NW_006406244.1 coordinate 307, forward strand.
AGTATCTGATAGAGGAGTAATTTGTGGAGCAGTGAAAGATAAATCCCTCATTGTGGAGTTAAGCATTAGTCATAGTGTTGACCCCACCCTTAGCCCAGTGCCTTGACTCACTTCATTACCAAACACTTTTTCCCAGTCTGTGGCTTCCCTTTTTACCCTGTTGGAGAAATTTTTGGATGTGCATAGGGCTTTGATTCCATTCATCTATTTTATCTTCTCCTGGTTATAGATTTTTCAGGATACTTGGAAGACTGCTTATGTTGTGGATTAGGACTACTAAAGTTCTTCCAAGCTTTTCTTTAATGAAGTTTACCGTCCTTGGTTTTAGTGCTAGGTCCATGATCCACCTTGAATTGGTTTTTGTATATGGAGTGAGATTGTGGATCTTGCTTGTGTTTTCTGCAGGTAGTTTTCCAATTTTGCCAACACCATTTGTTAAAAAAGGCTGTCATTTCCCCACTTAACTGGTTTCTTCTCCTTGTCAAAAATCAGTTGACCATAGGTAGATGGGCTGATTTCCGGGTTCTCAATTCTATTCCATTGATCTATGCGTCTGTGATTGTACCAGTACCATGCTGTTTTAACTACCACGGCTGTGTAGTATGACTTTAAATCAGGGAGTGCGATGCCTCCTACCTTTCTTCTATTTTTAAGGTATTTTTTTTGCTTTCCATTCCAAATGAAACTGGAGATTGCCTTTTCCATCTCATTGAAGAACGGGATTGGTATTTGTATTGGGATTGCATTGAATGTGTAAATTGCCTTTGGTAGTACTGCCATTTTGATGATATGGAGTCTTCCTGTCCATGAGTAAGATCCACTTTTCAAGATCTCTTTTTGTTTCTTGTAGTAATGTTTTGTAATTATCTTGGAATAGATCCTTTGTGCTTCTAGTTAAATTTATTCCCAAGTATTAAACGTTGTGATTTGCTACTGTGAAGGGTATTGTTTTTCTTAGCTCCAGCTCTGTATTCTCTTTGTCACTGTAGAGAAATCCAGCTCAAGTTTGTATATTGATCTTGTATCCTGCTACTTTGCTGGATTTGTCCACTGTGTCCAGTAGTTTTCTTGCTGAGTCTTTAGGGTTTTCT
>NW_006406245.1:0-1397 GCF_000299155.1 Elephantulus edwardii
TGGTATCAAAGATATGTTTGCTTCGTAGAATGAATCTGGGAGGGTTCCATCTTCTTCTATTTTCTGAAATAATTTATGTAGAATTGGTAACAGTTCTTCTCTAAATGTTTTATAAAATTCACTTGTAAAACCATCTGATCCAGGGCTTTTCTTGGTTGGAATGTAGGGTTTTCTAAGTATGCAATCATAACATCTCCATATAGAGATAATTTTACCTTCTCTTTGCCAATTTGTATTTTTCCTATTTCCTTCTCTTATTGCTATTCTAATACTTCTAATACAATATTGAATAGGAGAGGTGATAGTGGGCATCCTTGCCTACTTCCTGTTCTTAAAGGGAATGCCTTTAACCTCTCTCCATTGAGAACAATGTTGCTCTCAGGTTTGCATACTTTTTACTGTGTTGAAGAAATTCCTCTCTAATCCTATTTTGTTGAGTGTTTTAATCAAGAAAGGGTCTTGGATTTTGTTAAAGGCTTTTTCTGCAGCAATTGATAGGATCAGGTGGTTCTCGTTCTTTGCTTTGTTTATGTGATGAATTGCATTGATTGTTTTTTCTTATGTTGAATTATTCTTGCATGTGAATCCCACTTGGCCATGGTAAATTATTTTTTTTTATGTATTGTTGAATTCTATGGGCTAGGATTTTTTCATCAATACTCATGAGAGATATTGGCCTATAGTTTTCTATTTTGGTGGTGTCTTTGCCTGGCTTTGGTATCAAGGATGTGTTTGCTTCATAAAATGAGTCTGGGAGAATTATTTTTCTATTTTCTGAGATAGTTTATATAGAATTGGTGACAGTTCTTCTATAAATGCTTGGCAAAATTCATTTGTAAAATTATCTGGTCCGGGCTTTTTTTGGTGGGAAGTTGTTTTATTACCTTTTCAATTTTTTAAATTTAAATTTATTATTAATTTCAGTAAAAGTTTACTGAGACTTTGGATTTTCATTCATTCATTGTTGCACTTTTCTCCTCCCCCAACCCTTCCCGCCTAGTATACTACCCTCTTGGAAAAGTAAAAGAAAAGTTATTTCATTGTTTTACAAACCCTCCTCCAGGTCCACTCTACCATGTAGCCTTCGCTATAGATTCTTGTCATGACAAAAATAACTAATCACATATCCCTTTTAAATAGTTTTCTCCCTCATCTGTTTCAATGCAGTATATATTATTGAACTCATCTTTCTCAGTCTCTCCCCAACCCCAAGGTCAGTCCTGTTTTACAACAGTGGCACCATGCAATATTTGTCATTTAGTGACTGAGATACTTCACTTAGCATAATATCCTCCAGAGTCACCCATTTTGAATAATATTGCATGAGTTCCTTGTTTTTCAATGCAGCATAGTATTCCACTGTGTGAATATACCACAGCTTCTCTATCCATTTGTTT
>NW_006406246.1:0-1397 GCF_000299155.1 Elephantulus edwardii
TGAAGAACAAATTCAAACCTCGAGTTGCTATAATCAAGGATGCTTTAGGCAGAATATTAAATGATCCAGGAAGTATTAAAACAAGATAGAAAGAATATAGAGTCACTGTATCAAAAGGAATTGGAAGACACAGAAGAATTTCATGAAACAACATATGAGCAAGATCGTATGGTGATGAAGGAAGAAGTTCAGGCTGCTTTGAAGGAAATAGCAAAAAATAAGGCCCCAGGAATAGACGGTATACCAATTTACATATTTCAGCTAACAGATGCTGCCCTGGACGTGCTCACCAAGTTGTGCCAAGAAATCTGGAAAACAAGCACTTGGCCAATTGACTGAAAGGGATCTACATTTGTTCCCATTCCAAAGAAAGGTGACCCAACAGAATGTGGAAACTATATAACAATATCGTTGATTTCACATGCAAGCAAGATTCTACTGAAAATGATCCAAAAATGACTGGGACAGCACATCAGCAGAGAACTGCCGGAAGTCCAGGCTAGGTTTAGAAGGGGTAGTATTACTAGGGATATTATAGCTAATGTTTGATGGATCTTAGCTGAAAGCAGGGAATACCAGAGGAATGTATATCTGTATTTCATTAACTATGCAGAGGTGTTTGACTGTGTGGACCATAACAAACTGTGGCTGACTCTGAGGAGAATGGAAATCCCTGAATACTTGATCGTGCTAATGAGAAACTGTACTTTCACTAAGAGGCAGTCGTCAGAAAAGAGCAAGGAAACACTGCATGGTTCAGAATTGGAAAGGGCGTACGCCAGGGATGTGTCCTGTCTCCATACCTTTTCAACCTATAATCAGAACAGATTATCCGGGAGGCTGAGCTCCATGAGGAGAAATGTGGGGTCAGGATTGGTGGAAGATCTATCAACAATCTGCGTTATGCAGATGACACAACCGTGCTTGCTGTAACTGAGGAGACCTGAAGCTCTTGCTGCAGAGGGTCATGGACTGCAGCCTCCAATATGGATTGAGGCTCAATTTGAAGAAGACAAAGATTCTCACCACTGGACCAGTTGGCAGCATCAGGATGGATGGTGAAGAGATTGAGATTGTTCACAGCTTTAGTTTGCTTGGCTCCACAGTCAACACTCTTGGTACCAGGAGCCAGGAAATTAAAAGATGTATTGCCATGGGACAGTCTGCTATTAAGGACATCTCCAAAGTACTGAAGAGCAATGGTGTCACTCTGGAGACTAAGGTGTGTCTGATACAGGCCATGGTCTTTGCTATCACTTGTTATGCAACAGAGAGTTGGACAGTGACTATGGAGAATAGAAGGAGAGTTGATGCCTTTGAGCTGTGGTGCTGGAGAAGAGTATTGAGAATACCATGGACTGCTAGGAAAACAAACAGATTCATCCTGGAGAGGGTTA
>NW_006406247.1:0-1396 GCF_000299155.1 Elephantulus edwardii
AATGTCCTCCAGGGTCACTCATTTTGTATAATATTTTATGAGTTCCTTGATATTCAGTGCTGTGTAGGATTCCATTGTGTGAATATACCACAGCTTCTCTATCCATTTGTTTGTTGATAGGCACTTGGGTTGTTTCCAACTCTTTGTTATTTTGAACAACATAGCTATAAACATGAGTGTGCATATATCTGCTTGAGTGGCAGTTCTGGTTTCTTTAGGGTATATTCCCAGTAGTGGAACTGGTGGGTGAAATGGTATTTCTTCTTCCAGCTCTCTGAGAAAACACCATACTGCCTTCCAGAGTGATTGCACCACTCTACACTTCTACCAACAGTGAATAAGGGTTCCAATTTCTCCACAACCTCACCATCATTTGTTGTTTGCTGCTCTTTTGAACTTTGCCATTGCTACTTGGGTGAAATGATATCTCATAGTTGTTTTGATTTGCATCTCTCTTAGAGCTAGGGATTTAGAACATTTCTTCATGTGTTTATTTGCCATCTGAATGTCTTCTTTGGTGAAGCATCTGTTCATATCCTGTATCCATTTTGCGATTGGTTTGTTTACCTTTATTTTGTTGAGGTGCTGGAGTATTTTCTAAATTCTAGATAAAAGTCCCTTATCAGCCATGTCTTTACTGAATATTATTTTCCCCATTCTGTGGCTTTCCTTTTTACCTTTTTGGAAAGGTTTTTGGATATGCATAGGGATTTGACTATAGTCTTCAATATGGATTGAATTTCAACATCAAGAAGACACAGATCTCACCACTGGGCCAATTGGAAGCACCATATTAGATGGAGAAGAGGTTGAGGTTGTTAGCAATTACAGCTTGCTTGGATTCATAATCAACACTCTTAACACCAGCATCCAGGAAATAAAAAAATAAAATTTAAAAAAAATACCAAATTGCATTGGCTAAGTCTGTTGTCATGGACCTTTCCAGAATGCTGAAGAGCCACTTTGTCAGTCTAGATACAAAGGTGTGCCTAATCCAGGCCATGGTTTTCTCAGTTACTTATTATGCTTCAGAGAGTTGGACAATGACTAAGAGTGACAGAAGAAGAATAGATGCCTTCGAGTCGTGGTGCTGGAGGAGAGTCTTGAACATACCATGGGCTTCCAAGAAAGCAAATAGATCTGTCTTGGAGAACATGAAACCAAGTCTTTCCTTGGAAGCTAGTATTTTGAAGTTCTGCCTCATTTACTTTGGTCATGTGGCCAGGAGAGACTCGTCCTTGGAGAAGGGCATCATGCTCAGAAGGGTGGACGAACAACACAGGAGAGGAAGACCCCAGATGAGATGGATTGATACAGTAACTGGGGCAATAGGGGTTGGTGTGTCAAAATTAGTGAGACTGTTGTACATAGGACTGCTATACATCACAGGCGACTC
>NW_006406248.1:0-1350 GCF_000299155.1 Elephantulus edwardii
GAATATACTTACCAGTAATGTTAATGCTCACCCACAGCTCTTCTGGGAGGCTATAAATCGTTGAAGCGTTCTCCTTTGTTTCCAGCTGGGAGCTGGGGCCTGTCAGTCCTGTCAGCCACGAGGACCTGATGTAGGCCACCCTTGACCAAGTGTCCTTTCTTCCAGAGTGATTGTACCATTTTTACAACAACCAACAGTGTATGAGAGTCCCACCAATAGTGTGTAAGAGTTCCAACCTCTCCACATTCTCTCCAACATTAATTGCTTGTTGCCCTGCTATACTTTGCCACTCTTCCTAAGGTGAGGTAGTATCTCATTGTGGTTTAGATTTGCCATCTCTCCTATTGCCAGTGATTTTGAGCTTTTCTTCGTTTGTCTCTTGACCATCCAGATGTCTTCCTTTGTGAAAAGCTTTTCCATATAGACAAGAACTTTTTTACCTAGTCTATAAAGTGCTGAAAATAATATTTGTCTTTTTTCCTCACAGTGTGCTGGAGAAGAAAATTGGGTAGATAGCCGGACCATCTATGTGGGACATCGGGAACCACCTCCAGGTGCTGAGGCCTACATTCCACAGAGATACCCAGATAACAGAATAGTCTCTTCCAAGGTAATTTTGTGTTTTGACCTAAGTGCTTTCCTAATTAAATCAAAGAAAATATTTTGGAGAATATTGGTAATTTTGACAGTAAAAGCCTACAAAACTACTAGTATTGCTATTTATAGCTAATATTCTACTCCAAATTAAGGAATTTTAGTTAGATCTTGGCAAAGAGCTTTTGTACATTTGTAAATTTGCAAAGTATACAGAGTGCCTTTAATTACCCCAAACACACTTGCTATGCCAAGATGTTACATTTCCTTCAATTCTCAATTATATCATACATATATTAGACCATATTTGAAGTCTAGGATATAACTATACTGTAAATTATTAACTATGTGGCCATGTGCAAGTCATAATTGCCCTCAGCCAAAGTTTCCTCATTTATGAAATGAAAACCATACTTTTACAAATGAAATAATTTTATAAATGCTAAAATACACAATAAATATAAGGGTTTATCAACCAGATGGTATAAATTTAAAATGAAAAGAAATTTGGATGCCATAAGCGTAAATAAAGTGTTATTCATTCATTTCACAGTCTATAGGATTGAAGAAAAAAAATAAATAGAGTTAAGAGCAGAGTTTACAATACAGTTGCTTGTTTTTGGACAGATTAAAAAGTATTTTGATCCTAATCCACAACATAAACAGTCTTCCCAGTATCCTGGAAAACCTACAACCAGGAGAAGATAACGTAGATGAATGGGATCTTCTAAGACTCAAATCCCTATGCACATCCAA
>NW_006406249.1:0-1396 GCF_000299155.1 Elephantulus edwardii
TCAAGTCATTTCTGAATAATCTTAAGAAGAGTTTTGCTTAGATGTCAAATGAGTGATACTGTATGATAATTTCCACACTATGGTCACTTTTTTTTAATAGAAATAAATATAGATCTCTTCCAGTCAGTTAGGTAGTTGTCCTCCAGATTTCTTAGTACAGCCTGCTGAGTATGTCTAGGGCAGCATTTGTTTGTTGAAATATGTCAATTGGCATTCCATCAATTTCTGAGGGGTTCCCCCCCCCAAGTTCTTCAGAGCAGCCTGAACTTCCCTCCTTTATCACCATTGATCATATGTTGCTTCTTAAAATTCTTGTGTCAGCCTATTCTTTTTGGTACTGTAACTCTGTATACTCCTTCCATCTTCTTTTAATACTTCCTAGATAATTCAAAATTCTACCCATAGCATCTTTGAATATTGCCACTTGAGGCATGAATTTGTTCTTTAGTTTCTTCAGTTCAAGAAATTCCAAGCAAGTACAGCCCTTTTGATTTTTGGACTGCAGTTCTCTGCACATTTCGTTATGCTTTGCTTTGCCTTCCCAAGCTACCCTTTGAAATCTATTTACCTCCTTAACTTCTTGATTTCTTCCCTTTGCTTTGGTTTCTTTTCACTCTAGTGCAATACTCAGAGTTTCATCTCACATTCATTTTGGTCTTTTCTTCTTTTTGGTCTTTGTAATGATTCTGTGTGAATGATATTATTATCATCCTGCAGCTCATCTGGTCTATGTTCAGTACCATTGAAGGCCTCAAACCTGATCCTGACTTGGAATTTAAATTCAGGTGGGACATCATCAAGGTAAAATTTTGATTCCTGTGAATTTGATTTGACCTTCTTGAGCTTTAATTTGAACTTGCATGTGAGTAGTTGATGGTCTGTTCCACAATCAGTACCTGGCCTAGTTTTCACTGCTGATATTGAACTTCTCCAATGATTCCTTCAACAGATTTGATAAATCTGATTCCTGTGCATCTCATCAGGTGAAATCTGTGTGTATACCTTGAATTTATGTTTCTTATAAAAGTTATCTGCTATGAATAAATTGTTCATTGTGCAGAATTATATCAATTATTCTATCGCCAGCCTCATTTCTGTCAGCAAGTCCATGATTTCCAACTACTGCTCCTTCTTCCCAACTTTTGCATTCCAGTCACACATTATTATTAAAGCATCTTGGTTGCATGTTTGATCAATTCTTCCTCTTTGGCTTTGGTTGTCAGTGCATAAATTTGAATTTTAGTGGTATTAACAAGTCTTCCTTGTATGTGTATGGATAATATCCTGTCACTCAAAATATTGTATTTCAAGATGGGTCTAGAAATGGCCTTTTTAACTAGGAAAGTAACCCATGTTTTTCTCACATTTTCATCTCCAGCATAGTAGATCATATGAT
>NW_006406250.1:0-1396 GCF_000299155.1 Elephantulus edwardii
CATGCTAGTCTTGTTTTATAACAGTAGTGTCCTCCAGGGTCACACATGTTGTGTAATATTTTATGAGTTCCTTGTTTTTCATTGTGGCATAATATTCCATTGTGTGAATATATACCATAGGTTTTCTATCTATTCATTTGTTGATGTGCACTTGGGTTGCTTCCATCTCTTTGCTGTTGTGAATAACACAGCAGTGAACATGGGTGTGCATGTATCTGTTTGAATGGCAGCTCTGGTTTCTTTAGAATATATCCCCAGTAGTGGAATTGCTGTGTCAAATGGTAGTTCTTTTTCCAACTTTTTGAGAAATCACCAGAGTGCTTTCTCTTGCGGTCTCACCATTTTACACTCATACCAGCAGTGAATTGGGGTTCCAATCTCTCCACAACTTTGCCTGCATTTGCTGTTTGCTGCTCTATTGAACTTTGCTATTTTTGCCGGGATGAGATGATACCTCATAGTTGTTTTGATTTGTATCTTTCTGATACCTAGGGATTTTGAACATTTCTTCATGTGTTTGTTTGCTATCTGAATGTCTTCTTTGGTGAAATGTCTTATATCCTGTGCCCATTTTGCTGTTGGGTTGTTTACCTTTTTCTTGTTGAGATGCTGGAGTAGTCGATAAATTTTAGATATGAGTCCCTTATCATATATGTCATTGCCACATATTTTTCCCCATTCTGTAGATTTCCTTTTTACCCTGTTGGAGAAGTTTTTTGATATGAATAGGGATTTGATTATTAGAAGGTCCCATTCATCTGTTTTATTCTTTCCTGGTTGTTGGTGATTTATGCTTATTATTACCCTGTCTTTTCTAATTCCCGCTGAATCTTTCCTATTCCTTCTCTCTCCTCTAATTTTGTAAAATACTGTATAACATGGGAGAGTCTAGAGAGCATTATGTGAGTGAACTAACTCAATCTCATAAGGACAAATACTGAATAAGATGATTATTATAAAAATAGAAAGATAACTAGTAAGAAGTGTATAAATATCCTAAATGGGAAAAGGGAAAGGAGACAGAAAAAGGGGCATGATGGAAATCACTAGAATAGCAGAGTTTAGTTGGTTCTATAGGTCTTAATGGAAGGAAACCACATCTTTCTCTCTTACTGCCTCTGGTAGATTTGAACCACTAGAGATACAGAATATTGGGTAGTAGTACAACATAGTACAAACTGCCGCCACTCGGGCGGGGATATCTGCCTTATGCATAAGAGCATTATACATATTTAAGAACTGTCTATATGATGCTTTAGGCAGAATATTAAATGATCCAGGAGGTATCAAAAGAAGATAGAAGGAATATACTGAGTCATTGTATCGAAAGGAATTGGCAGATACAAAAGAATTTAATGAAATAGCATTTGAGCCAGAGCCTATGGTGATGAAGGCA
>NW_006406251.1:0-1396 GCF_000299155.1 Elephantulus edwardii
CTGTGTGCGCGAGGCCGTGAGGGGACAGGCCCCACTGTGTGCGCGAGGCCGTGAGGGGACAGGCCCCTGTGTACACAAGGCCTGGAAGGAAGGTTATGACAGTGTGGTAAACAAGAATGGGCGGAGGTGTTTGTGCACACTCTTGCTTCACTTGCCCATCTGTCCCAGGATGTCACTTGTCCGTCTGTCCCACAGTGTCACTTGTCCGTCTACCGTGGGTCTCACTTGCTTATCTGCCTCTGGACCTCAAATGCCCATCTGCCCCAGGATGTCTCTTGCCTGTCGGCCCTGGCCAGGCTCCCGACTCTCTTCTGGGCCCTGGAGGCCAGGCTGGCCTCTCACACTACGTCCTCACTGCTGGACTTCAGGCAGAGCCCTCCTGGGTGGCTCGACTGGTGTGCTGTGGCCCCGTTAGCCAGTTGTACTCACTGACTGCTTCCCCACCACCGTCTTTGTCCCTCTGCCTCTGAAAGAAAAACACGGTCACGGCTCTCCCGGGGCGTGGCTCCAGCCCTCCGACCCCACCGCTGGCCGGCTTCCCTCTCTGTACGTCTCCTGCAGCCGTCTTTGCATGAACGTGCAAAGACGTGTTCTGACAGCCGTGACCAGGTGTGTGCAGGTGCTGCCGGCTTCGGCACTTTGCAGTGTCAGCTTTACCACGTGTCACCACGGTCTCGGCGCGGCAGGTTCTGGTGGCCCGCCATCCATGCAAAGGCCGTGCCGAGTCCACCAGCACGCTCCGCTGTTAGCAGGCACTGCGTTGCTTTCCCGATACAGATGCTGCTGCACTCCTGACAGTCAGCGTAGGGACTGGTGAATACACGCTGCCGTCCACTCTGACTCGTCACGTCGGGGCAGAGCTGTGCTCCTTGGTTTTCGAGGGCCGGGTTTCCAGAACAGGATTGCCAGGCCTTTCTTCCAAGGCACCTGTGTGTGAACTTGAGCTTCCAGCCTTTGCGTTAGCAACCACGATTGTGCACCACCCCGGAGGCTTTCACTTCTGCCGAATTAGGTGTTTTCCAGAAGTTAACAGGCTGGAGAGCAAGGTGTTTTTTCATGCGTCTCTTGCCACGTAGCACCAGTATGCTCCTGAGAGACTACTTTCTGCAGTCCTTCAGGGGGAGACTCAGGGTCAGGCAGCCGGGGTTCCAGCCTCCGCCCTGCCACCTGTGAGCGGTGTGACCCCAGATTAGTTACTGCAGTCTCCAGGCCTAAATAGGATGGGACTCAAAGCTGTGCGTCCCTTAGGTGGACACCCGCCATGTGACAAAAGGTCATTCTTATCTTTCTTTTTTAATTTTTTATTTTTATTATTTGTGTACTGTCAAATCAGATTTGACCGGTACAGGAGTAGATTTTCCCTCCTTCTCCAGCAAAGCATCTGGTGGATTTGAAC
>NW_006406252.1:0-1395 GCF_000299155.1 Elephantulus edwardii
GCCCCAGGCCGGGAGGTTCCCGCGCTCCGGGCTTCGACCTCAGCGGTACGCGCCGCACTGGGTCTCACAGATCTGGGGGAACCCACCATTGACGGACTACCTCCCCCTCCCCACTCATTGTCCCCGCAGCGCTGGCAAGAAGAGCTCTCACACATGAAGCGGCTTCCCCCGGTGCTTCCAGGCCGCCCGTATGACCTGACGGCGGCAACAGTGGCCGCGGACCTGGAGAGTGCTGGAGCCGGCACAGCATGCGGTGGCAGCAGCCAAGCGCTCCTACCCCGGAGGGAGACGGAGGAGTTCAATGACCTCCTGGACCTGGACTTTATTCTCTCCAACTCCCTGTCCCACCAGGAGTCTGTGGCTGCTACAGTATCCTCGTCGGCTTCTGCTTCCTCCTCGTCCTCCCCTTCGAGCAGTGGCCCGGCCAGCGCACCCTCCACCTGCAGCTTCAGCTATCCGCTCCGGGCCGGGGGTGACCCGGGTGTGGCTCCGGGCAGCGCGGGCAGCGGCCTCCTGTACGGCCGGGAGTCAGCGCCCCCTCCCACGGCGCCCTTCAACCTGGCGGACATCAACGACGTGAGCCCTTCGGGCGGCTTCGTGGCCGAGCTCCTGCGGCCCGAGCTGGACCCGGTGTACATTCCGCCGCAGCAGCCGCCGCCTCCGCCGCCAGGGGGCGGGCTCCTCGGCAAGTTCGTGTTGAAGTCGTCGCTGAGCGCCCCCGGCAGCGAGTACGGCAGCCCTCCGGGCATCAGTGTTAGCAAAGGCAGCCCGGACAGCGGCCACCCGGTGGTGGTGGCGCCCTACAGTGGGGGCCCGCCGCGCATGTGTCCTAAGATCAAGCAGGAGGTGGTCTCCTCGTGCACCGTGGGCCGGCCACTGGAGGCCCACCTGGGCCCGGGCCCTCCGCTCAGTAACGGCCATCGCCCTCCTGCACACGACTTCCCCCTGGGACGGCAGCTGCCCAGCAGGACTACCCCGACCCTGGGTGCTGAGGAACTGCTGAGCGGCAGAGACTGCCACCCCTCCCTGCCGCTCCCCCCTGGCTTCCATCCCCATCCTGGGCCCAACTACCCACCCTTCCTGCCGGACCAGCTGCAGACCCAGGTCCCACCACTCCACTACCAAGGTCAGTCCCCGGGACTCCTAGCTCGGGCTGGGGAGCCCAGCAGGCGCTGCCCCTCTGGGATGCACGGGGTGATGCCGACCCTCACACCTTCTTCACCCCTAGAGCTCATGCCACCGGGTTCCTGTCTGCCGGAGGAGCCCAAACCAAAGAGGGGAAGAAGGTCATGGCCCCGGAAAAAGACGGCCACCCACACGTGTGATTATGCTGGCTGCGGCAAAACCTATACGAAGAGTTCTCATCTCAAAGCACACCTGCGGACACACACAGGT
>NW_006406253.1:0-1342 GCF_000299155.1 Elephantulus edwardii
TGAATTATGTTGATTGCTTTTCTTATGTTGAACCATCCTTGCATACCTGTTTTAAATTCCTCATTGTCGTTTTAGTAAGTGTTGAGTGTGTATCTAAGTAAAATAAAATAATTGACAACTTCAATTTTTTTTTCTGGTGGTCTAGTGGAAGCAGGAATGGCATCCACTTCCTAAACAACATGCCTCCAGAAACTCTATGAATTTAATAAATGTTGATAGTTGTAGAGGGGCTTTAGGCCTTTTCTTTATGGGGTCACTATGAGTTGTGCTCTACTTAACGGCAATCAACAACAACTACAGTCTAAAGAAGCTGTGCTTCAATCCTAAAGGCATGTGATTCAAATCCACTAGCTGCTTCAGGAGAGAAAGATGAGCAACCTCCTCCTGTGCAACTAAATGCCTTTGAAAACCCAAACAGGGTTACTATGAATCAGAACTACTTCATGGCACCCAACAACTTCAACAATAGTAAGTGAAGGATTTGATATGTGGCTTTGGACTCTCCTACTTAAAAGAGTTAACTGTGTATTCAAACTGAAGATTTTCACTACCATCCACTTCCCTACCACCATCAAATGCCTTAGGCTAAACAATAAATTGCAGGTATCAAATAACCTTCTAGATTTCTACTCCTACTTTGAGCTGCAAAGACTGAGTGATTCTGGACTTTTTTTTCTCAAGTGATAGTTTCTATTTTTATAGTCCTGGGAATTCATGATCCCACTCAGAAAGTATTTTTTAACTAATAATTTGTGCTAAGCTTTGTTTCACATATTTAGATATGTGAGAAGGAAACATTCCCTGGAAAAAGACATCTTACTGAGTAAAGCTGAAAGCGGGTGGAAAAAGACTTTCAGTGATGTGGATGGACAAAGTCACTGCAACAGCACACCTGCGCAAGGCAATGCTGGGGAAGATAATGCAGGGCCAAGCATTGTGTTTTTGCTGTGTGAAGGACTGCTAATAGAACCCACTCCACGGTGTCCCCAGAACTAGATTCTGAAGTGGCAAAATAAAGTATATTGTCTCTGCCTGGAGGTTTCTATGGTAGATTACATTTTTTTTTTTTCAGTATACATACACTCTCTTGTTCAATCAAGTAAGGAGGTTATTTGCCTGTCCAGTTAATATTAGAACTAGTCAATGGAATAGAACAATACTATAGATGAGCAGCAACAGGAAATATGGACTTTTCTGTAATCTCCTCGGTGTTCTTCACTTTACTTCGGGTAGTTTCCTCACACACACTCTCTGATTAATATTTAGATGTAGGCTGGGGTTCTCCTCTTCACTAACCCTATCTCCCCATCTCTTTCTCTGTATGACTCCCTTCTTTAATTAC
>NW_006406254.1:0-1340 GCF_000299155.1 Elephantulus edwardii
ACTTCAGGATCTCAAATCCTATTACACTGTCATAGTGGTCAAGACAGCATGGTACTGGTACAATGCCAGGCACATAGTTCAATGGAATATAATTGAGAACCCAGAAATGGACCCATTTATCTATGGTCAAATGATATTCAACAAGGAAATAAAACCTATCAATTGGGAAAATGACAACCTCTTCAACAAATGCTGCTGGCAAAACTGCACTGCTACAGAAAGCTGAAACAGGATTCACATCTTAAATCATACACAAAAAAATAAAATCAAGGTGGATCAGAAACCAGGGAGAAAAGTCCAAAGGTATAACGTTCATTAGGGACCAACAGGGACAAAGCTTATAATGCCTAGCCTATTATATAAAGAGATTGCCAAATACAGCCAGAAATGATCAATCTGTTGTTGTTGTTATGTGTTGTCAAGTCACTTTTGACTCATGGCGACCCTATATACAATAACCCTGACACCTGCTCTATACGGTGCCAACTTTACTTTCTCTGACATACCTGCTTTTCTTATCCCAGTCACTGAATCAATCCATCTCATCAGTAGTTTTCTTCTCTATCTCTGTCCCTACACCCTTCCAATCATGATGTCCCTCTCCAATGACTGGTATTTCCTTGCAACATGCCCAAACTATGTCTAAGACTTACTTTGTAAGTCCTATTTTATAAGTAAGATGAAGCCTTAGAATCTTTGCCTTCAAAGAACAGCCTGGTTTCACCGTCTCTAGTACTAACCTGTTTGTTCTCCTGGCAGTCCCTGGTATATTCAATACTCTTCTCCAGCACCACAGCTCAAAGACATCAATTCTCCTTTTATCACCCCTAGCTTTTGTCCAGGTCTCTGACACATAGCAAGTAATTTCAAAGACTATGGACTGGCATAGGTGCCCCTTAGTCTCCAGACTGATGATGTTACTTTTCAGTACTTTGAAGAGGTCCCTGACAGCCAACTTTCCAAGTGCAATTCATCTCTTGATTTCCTGGCTGCATATATCAAGAGTGTTGGTTGTGGAGCCAAGCAAACTAAAGCTGTTAACAACCTCAATTTCTTCCCCATCTTACATAATCCTGCCAATATGCCTAGTGGTGAGAATCTTTGCTTTCCTTCTTCTGTATTTTTAAGAAAATAATTTACTCTTATTTTTATTTCCATTCATTCATTGTTGTACATTTTACTCTCTACTTACCCCCCAGTTTATTTTTCTCTTTGAAAAAAATTTTTTCCACCGTTGCACAATTTCCTCCACTATCCTTGGCCCCCAGTCCACTTTGCTATGCAGCTTTTATTCTGGATTGTTGTCATACATATAATACCTAATCATATATGATTTTTAA
>NW_006406255.1:0-1371 GCF_000299155.1 Elephantulus edwardii
ATTCTTCTGTGTCTGCCAATTCCTTTTGATACAGTGACTCAGTATATTCTTTCCATCTTCTTTTAATACTTCCTGGATCATTTAATATTCTTCCTAAAGCATCCTTGATTATAGCAACTCGAGGTTTGAATTTGTTCTTCAGTTCCTTGAGCTTAAGAAATGCTGAGCGAGTCCGGCCCTTGACTCCAAGTCCTTGCACATTTCATTGTAATATTTTACTTTGTCATCCCACGCTGCCTTTTAAAATCTTCTATTCAACTCTTTGGTATCTTGAGTTCTTCCTTGTGCTTTGGCTTCTCTGCGCTCCAGTGCAATTTTCAGAGCCTCTTCTGACATCCATTTTGGTCTTCTCTTCCTTTTCCATCTTTGCAATGACTGTTTGCACTCTTCCTGGATGATACCCTTGATAGCCTCCCACAACTCATGTGGTCTTTGCTTATTAGTGTTCAAGGCCTCAAACCTATTCCTGAGATGGTTCTGAAATTCAGGGGGGATAGACTCAAAGTCATATTTTGGTTCGCGTGGACTTGGTTTAATTTTCCTCATTATCAGCTTGAACTTACATATGAGTAGTTGGTGGTCTGTTCCACAATCAGCTCCTGGCATAGTTTTCACAGCTGATATTGAGCTTCTCCAGTGGTTCTTTCCGGAGATATAATAAGTCTGATTCCTATGCATACCATCAGGTGAAATCCATGTATATAACCTGAGTTTATGTCTCTTAAAAAACATATTTGCAATGAAGAAGTCATTGTGCAAAATTCAATCATCCTCTCTCCAGCTCCATTTCTGTCACGGAGTCCATGTTTTCCAACTACTGAATCTTCTTCTCTGTTCCCAGCTTTTGCGTTCCAGTCACCCATTATTATCAATGCATCTTGATTGCATGCTCGATCGATCTCCGACTGTAAAAGATGGCAAAAATCTTCTATTTCCTCTTCCTTGGATCTGGTTGTTGGTGCATATATCTGGATGGTAGTGGTATTCACTGGCCTTCCTTGTATGCATATGTACATTATCCTGTCAGAAGAATGGAAATCCCAGAACGCTTGATCGTGCTAATGAGAAACCTATACTTGGACCAAGAGGCAGTCGTCAGAACAGAGCAAGGAAACACTGCGTGGTTCAAAATTGGGAAGGGCGTGCGCCAGGGATGTGTCCTGTCTCCATACCTTTTCAGCCTGTATGCAGAACAGATTATCCAGGAGTCTGGGCTCTATGGGGAGGAATGTGGGGTCAAGATTGGTGGAAGATCTATCGACAGTCTGCGATATGCAGATGACAGCCCTGCTTGCTGAAACTGAGGAGGACCTGAAGCACTTCTTGCAGAGGGTCAAGGACTGCAACCTCCAATATGGATTGATGCTCAAT
>NW_006406256.1:0-1394 GCF_000299155.1 Elephantulus edwardii
AATTTTTTAAAAATATACCTAAGAATATAAAATATTAAATAGCAGTTGATTTGAGTTTTAGAATAATGCCTTTAATATCCTTTTTTTAATCAAAAGAAAATTATTTTTCTTAACTACTCATAATTCTATTTTGTAACTTTACAAGTAATAGAGAATTTTAATAGTCTCATTTCTATCTCTTAATCTTGAATTATGAACTATTTTAAATCATCTTCTAATTTCCCACTGAGTGAAATGGAGTAGTGACAACACTCAGAATATATTAATGAAGTTCACAATTTATTTTTCTGGATTTGGATTTTTATTTGACTTAGGGTTTTTTTATTTTATACTGGTTTATTTAAAAAGTTCAAATACATTGTTTTTCACACTGGATCTTTCCCATTTCCTTCACCACCCTCACTCATCAAATTGTGCAACCATATAATTAACTTGCCCCCTGTCATACCCATCCTTACCCCTCTGATTCCACCCTCCCTCCCACTTGGATCCTCACACTCATTCTATTATAATGGTTTTATACAGTATTTGTCCTTATGACTGAGTTACTTCACTCAGCATAATGCTCTCCAGTTCCTCCCAAGTTTGGTAGTAATTTACAAAGTCATTGCTCCTGCATGCTGCATAGTTTTCCATTGTGTGAATGTACCATAATTTCTCAATCCATTAGATTGTGGTTGGGCATTTGGGTTGTTTCTGTGTTCTTGTGATGGTGAACAACACTGCTGTGAACTCCTAGTGACCCTATGTATAATAGCCTTGAAATCTGCTCTATTCTGTGTCAACCTCACTGTCTCTGACACACCTAATCCCCTTACCCCAATAACTGAGTCAATCCATCTCATCTTGGGTCTTCTTTTCTTTCACTGTCTCTCTACCCTTCCAAGCAGGATGTCCCTCTCTAAGGACTTGCAAGAAGTTTCTATTTGAGACTGTTATCATAATATTAAGAAGAAAAGCAGATCTTGTTGTAACCATAAAAATTAATCTTCTTTGAAAGATGTTCCTAAGAAAAAGAACTGTGATTGTTCTTATGTGATTGTTCATGATTTTTAAGAGATATAAATAAACTTGCTGAAATCTCAGGAGCCAAGAAAAAGAAAGAAAGATAGAATGGGAATGAAAGGGAATTCATCTGGCAGAATGAGAGATCAGCCATAAGAACTGATATCTGTCTCCTGTATTTCACCAACGCCACACATCCCTTTGGGAACTCCGAATCATTTGTGCCGAAGCTAGCCCCCTTGCAACATGCCCAATGTATGTCAAATGAGGCCTCAGAATCCTTGTGTCCAGGATGAACCCATTTTTTCTCCTGACAGTCCATGGTATATTCAATTCCCTTCTCCAGCACCACAGCTCAAAGGCATCAATCCTCTTCTATATCCCTAGTC
>NW_006406257.1:0-1381 GCF_000299155.1 Elephantulus edwardii
GTGACTGGGGTAATTGGGATGGGTGTGTCAGAGGAGGTGAGGTTGGCGCAGGATAGAGCAGGGTTTAGGGCTGTTGTGCATAGGGTCGCTATGAGTCGGAAATGACTAGACGGCACATAACAACAACAACAACATATTTATATAATGAATTTTTTCATATCGCTAAAAATAATGAACATGTAAAACACTATAAAACATGGGGAACTCAGAGGACACCATGCTGGGTGAAACATTCTAGCCACAAAGAGAAAAATGCTACACAGCACCACTGGTACCAAGCAGGTCTGACATGGGGGACTGGGAGGAGAACAGGACAAGAGTGGATAGATAATGACCATTGCATTAGAATAGATAAAGGATTGTTTAAAAGGAATGTACAACTAGATACTATACAGTAGGACAAAAGCAGAGAATAAGAGGTCATAAAGATGGCTGAGGGAAGGTAGCAGGTAGGTAGTTACACAGGTTTTTCTAAATTTCCACAATAGCAAGTTGGCAGAGGGAAAGAAGGTTGTTAAAAATCTCAAGACAGAATGACTCGTACTAGTGTCCAGAAAGTAAATCCTTTTTACTGGCAATGTCCATGCATACTCAAGGCTTTTCCAGGCTTACAGGGATTCTATCCTGGTCACTCATAACACCTTTGAGGGGGCTAAGACCCTGCCAGTCTGATTACTCTTTTGCTACAAAGACTGGCTTGACGTATTGCTGAGCCAGGTGTCCATGAAGACTGCATTGAAATCAAGTGGCAAGAGGCTTCCCTTCTGCCCCTCTACTTTTCACTGCAGCATGTTTTGATATTCGTGGCTTATGTGACCATGACAAGGCTTTTTATACTGGAAGTGAAAGCCTTGAAATTGGAGTTTGGGGACATGTTTGCTGGATGAAAAGGTTTTAAATACTCTGCAATAGCAGTTTTAAGGAATTTGGCTTTTAGCTAGTCTTTCTTTTCCTGGTCTAAGTTGTTGTTGATGAATATTGAAATAGTCTTGTTATTGATGAATACTGAAATAGTAACAGTTAAAAAATTAGTCTGAGTTACTTTGGTGGTCTGCTAATTTAGTTTACTGATTTTACATGAATATTATTTATTTTAATGAGACAAGTTTGTATATAATTTATAGCAGCCATTTTAAAAAATATATACAGTGTATGAACTTTAAACTAGAGCTATATTAAACTTAAAACAAAAAGGAAAAGATAAATTTGAAAAAAATTTGTTCTGAACTCTGGTTAAAAAATTTAAAGTGATTTCATCTCCTTGTCAAAGATCAGTTGACCATAGATAGATGGTTTGATCTCTGGATTCTCAATTCGATTCCATTGATCTATGTGTCTGTCATTGTACCAGTACCATGCTGTCTTTACCACTACGGCAGTG
>NW_006406258.1:0-1394 GCF_000299155.1 Elephantulus edwardii
TTGGAGAATCAGGGTTAGAAAGTCAATTACCATTTTTTTCTTTTATGTGTTTCCTTATTGCTATCAGTTAACTTCTTTTTTAAATTTTATTTTATGAATTTTAATGAATGTTTTCAGAGATTTGGATTTCCATTCATTCATTGTTGCATTTTTCTCCCTGCCCACCCCTCCCCCCAGTTCGTTCTTCTCTTTGAAAAGTAAAAGAAAAATTCCTTCATTGGTATGCAATCCACCCCACCCCCACCCCCAAGTACACTTCACTATGCAACCTTCATTCTGGACTCTTGTCATAACCATAACACCCAATCCTATATCACTTTTAAACTGTTCTAATTACTGCTTTCCAGAAGTTTTGATAAGTTGTGTAAGTTTTGTTATGTTTGGTAAGTTGTGTTTTCATTTAAATTTGTTTCAAGAAACTTTTTAATTTGATTTTTTTTTATCTTCTATTACTCACTATTGTTCAAGCAAGGTGTTGTTCAGCTTTCAAATGTATGGGGTTTTTTTCCTCTTTTATCCTCTTGTCATTAATTTCTAATTTTGTAGTATTATGGTCTGAGAAGATACTTTGTATTATTTCTATATTATGGGGTTTTTTTTGTGTCATGTTAGCCACAAAATTAGATCAAGTTGGTTTATTGTGTGATTTAATCTTTCAGCATCTTTGTTGAAGCATCTTTCTCTTTCTGGTAGGTCTATCTTTTCTTGGAAATGGTGAGCCTTGTACATACTGTGGACTGCCTAGAAAAAAAAATAGTTCTATCTAGAGGTGAAACTAACTTTGTCCATGGAGGCTAGGATTTTGAAGCTCTTTATTACATACTTTTGGCATGTGCCCAGGAGTGACCAGTCCTTGGAGAAAAACATCATGCTTGAAAGCGTGGAAGAATAGTCAGGAGAGGAAAATCCCACATGAGATGGATTGATACAGTATCTAGGGCATTGGTGGTAGGTGTATGAGTAAGGACAGGGCAGGCTTCAGAGCTATTGTACAGGGTTGATATGCTTCGCAAGAGACTTGATGGCACATAACAACAACAAAAACTACTACTACTACATTGATGTCTATTTTTTTTAAGTTATGTTAATGTTTTCTTTGTATATTTTTGAGCTCTTTCATTTGGTGCATAGATAGTTTTTACTCTTATGTCATCTTATTCTATTGACCCTTTTAGCATTATATAGTTACCTTTTCCTCTTTGATGGTTTTTGCATTGAAATCTATTTTATTAGAAATGAATATCACTACTCTGCTTTCTTTTATTACCGTTTGCATGGTATTTTTTTAGCATTTTTTTTTATCTTCACTTTTCATTTGTGTGTCTTGTAGACAGGCATATTGACGAGTTTTTTTGTTTTTGGGGTTTTTTGTTTGTTTGTTTTTTTATCCAACC
>NW_006406259.1:0-1341 GCF_000299155.1 Elephantulus edwardii
GAAGAGATTGAGATAGTTAACAGTTTTAGTTTGCTTGGCTCCACAATCAACACTCTTGGTAAGAGCAGACAGGAAATCAAGAGACAAGTTGCATTGGGAAAGTCAGCTGTGAGGGACCGCTCAAGAATATTGAAGAGTAATGACGTCAGGCTGGAGACTAAGGTGTGCCTGATCTGGGCTATAGTCTTCTCTATTACGTGCTATGCATCAGAGAGTTGGACAATGTATAGGGATGATAGAAAGAGAATTGATGCCTTTGAGCTGTGGTCCTGGAAAAGAGTGTTGAATATGCTGTGGACTGCTAGGAGAACAAACAGGTTTGTCCTAGAGAAGGTGAAGCCGGAATGCTCCTTAGAGTCAAGGATTCTGAAGCTTCATCTGACGTACTTTGGGCATGTTGCAAGGAGGGACTGGTCCTTGGAGAGGGACATCATGTTTGGGAGAGTAGAAGGACTGCGCAGGAGAGGAAGACTTTTGATGAGATGGATTGATTCTTTGAGTGGAGTGGTTGGAATGAGTGTGTTTGAGATGGCTAGGTTGGCACAGGATAGAACAGCACTTAGAGTTCTTGTACACAGGATCGCTATGAGTCACAAGCAACTCCATGGCACATAACAACAACAATAGATGATTTCTGTTTCTTTTTGGCATTTTATTTAACCATCTAAATAAAAGTTCATAATACCAAGATAGTGTCTTTTGACTTCATGGTAATGATCCTTCCCCAGCTCAACAGCATAAAACAGCCTCTTTGTTCTGTTTTGAAAGATGTTATGAAATGAACTCCAGCTGCCTTTGTGCATATCCTATGCAGCATTGGTCTCAGGGAATCATCGACAGTTGAGGGTAGGTTCTTTCTTTGCTCTCTAAGTGGTGCTGATACACACAGGTACCCAATATTTTATGCTTTATAACTTTAAGAGGATGCCATGCAACAATGAATGAATATTTAAAAAAAATTGAATTGGGGCAGCGTCGAAAGGAAAGGCACCGAGAAAAGGCGAAGAAAAGGGAATGAGAAGGGGTTAAAATGTGCAACAATGAATGAACGAAAATCTAACTTTTCTGTAAACTTTCGTTACATTAACAATTAAAATGAAAAATTTTATTAGAATAAAGAATATAGCCTCATCAAAATAAGGTTATAAAGTATGCAATAAATGAAATAATGCTGATATGGATGTGATAAGATACTGATAGATATTGTTAGACTTCTTGTTTTCATTTACTTTTTAACTGATACAAATAATAAAGTATCCAATTTTCATGTCATCGGTGTCCATCCTACCATTATTTCCCCCTCAATTTAATCAAGTACCTCTGTGTGTTTCATTTTTTTTT
>NW_006406260.1:0-1277 GCF_000299155.1 Elephantulus edwardii
TTTTTGGATAATCTTCAGTAAAATCTTGCTTGCATGTGAAATCAATGATATTGTTTTATAATTTCCACACTCTGTTGGGCACCCTTCTTTGGAATGGGAAAAATAAAGATCTCTTCCAGTCAGTTGGCCAAGTGGTGGTTATAGAGATTTCTTGGCACAACTTGGTGAGTGTGTTCAGGGCAGCATCGGTTAGTTGAAACATGTCAATCGGTATACCATCTACTCCTGGGGCCTTATTTTTTGCTATTTCCTTTAAAGCAGCTTGAACTTCTTCCTTCATCACCACAAGCCCTTGCTCATATGTTGTTGTTTTATGAAATTCTTCTGTGTCTGCCAATTCCTTTCAATACAGTGACCCAGTATATTCTTTCCATCTTCTTTTAATACTTCCTGGATCATTTAATATTCTACCTAAAGCATCCTTGATTATAGCAACTCAGGGCTTGAATTTGTTCTTCAGTTCCTTGAGCTTAAGAAATGCTGAGTGAGCTCGGCCCTTTTGATTTTCTGACTCCAGCTCATTGCACATTTCATTGTAATATTTTACTTTGTCTTCCTGTGCTGCCTTTTGGAATCTTCTTTTCAGCTCTTTAGTATCTTGAATTATTCCTTCTGCTTTGACTTCTCTGCACTCCAGTGCAATATTCAGAGTTTCGTCTCACATCTATTTTGGTCTTTATCCAGGAGGCTGAGCTCTATGAGGAGAAATGTGGCCTCAGGATTGGTGGAAGATCCATCAACAATCTGTGTTATGCAGATGACACAACCCTGCTTCCTGAAACTGAGGGGGACATGAAGCACTTGCTGCAGAGGGTCAAGGACTGAACCTTCAATATGGTTTGAGGCTCAATATCAAGAAAACAAAGATTCTCACCACTGGACCAATTAGCAACATCAGGATGGATGGTGAAAAGATTGAGATTGTTCACAGCTTGGCACCAGCAGCCAGGAAATTAAAAGGCATATTGCAGACGTCTCTCTTAGAGCTAGGGATCTTTAATTTCTTCATGTGGTTGTTGGCCATCTGAATGTCTTCTTTGGTGAAGTGTCTGTTCATATCCGGTGCCCATTTTTTTATTGGATCATTTACCTTTATCTTGTGGTGCTCAAGTATTTTATAAATTCTAGATATAAGTCCCTTCTCTGACGTGTCATTACCAAACACTTTTTCCCAGTCTGTGGCTTCCCTTTTTACCCTGTTGGAGAAGTTTTTGGATGTGCATAGGGATTTGATTCTTAGAAGGTCCTATTCATCTACTTTATCTTCTCCCGGTTGT
>NW_006406261.1:0-1378 GCF_000299155.1 Elephantulus edwardii
GAATCTTTGTCTTCTTGATGTTGAGTTTCAATGCATATTGAAGATTACAGTCTTTAACATGCAGCAAGTGCTTCAGGTCCTCTTCGGTTTCAGCAAGCAAGGTTGTGTTGTTTGTATAATGTAGGTTGTTGATGAATTTTCCTCCAATCCTGACTCCACATTTCTCCTCATAAAGCCCAACCCTTTGAATGACCTGTTCTGCATAGAGATTGAAAAGGAATGGAGACAGGATGTGTCCTTGACACAATGCCTTCCTGATTTTGAACCATGAGTGTTTCCTTGCTCTTTCTGAGGAATACTTCCTGGTCCAAGTATAAATAACATATCTTAAATATAGTGATTGCACTTCTACTTGGAAAGTTTGTAGAGTTCTACTCATAACTGGATGATATTTTTAAATAAAGATTTTATTCCTCATCTTTCCCTTTTAGTAATAAATCACATATTGTAGCTACATGGATTTTTTATTATTGAATTACTCACCAGCCTGGTCATCAAGAAATGCTTCTGATATATTAAATAAGCATACATTTTGATCATTGAACAGTCACTCTTGCTGATCAAAGGCAAACAGATCATCAAAAGAGGAAAGAAAAAATAGATCAAAGATTAAAAACTATATGAGAAAAAAAAATTGAAAGAATGTGTTTATTGCTCCTAGTGTATGAAACTTGTGATGATTTTAAAAAACATTTGAAGTGTGTTAATTGTAATATAAGTGGATTTTAGGGTTTGGGTTTTTTAAAAATCATGATATGAATGAACATTTACAGAATACATTGGTGTTCCACTCAGCCACTTATAACATTGGTTAAAAGTTGCATACTGTTTTCATCATTCTTCCTACTATCTGTTTCTGATTCTTGCTTCCCTTCACCCCAATATTTTCTCCCTTTCTACCTTCTGACAATGAACCTTGACCAAAAGCTTTCCTTGTGATCCGGTGGGGTTGAGTGTTCCAAGTGTTGAATTGTTTATCTTATGTCTCTCTGTTGTTTGACTAAAAGTTGTACTAGAGTGATGAGTTCAGTTCCCTTCTCAAATAGTAGCTAAGGACCACAGATGTGGTGGTTCCATCAATCTCCATAATGTCAGGACTCTTAGACATTGTTGTATTTTAAAAAATTTTGTTCTACTTCTGTGTCCCACTCTGCCTACTCTGTATAAAACCTTCTGTTGTGATCTCTGTCAGAATAATTACAAATAGTGGCTGAATACCATCAAGGTCTTCTGGTCTCAAGGCCACAGATTTTGATTTTCATCACTCTTTTTCCTTTTACCATTTAGTTACAAGAAGAAAATTAATCTGTAATCCAAGAAGCAGTAGTCAGAACAGAGCAGGGTAACACTGCATGGTTCAAAATTGGGAAGGGTGTAC
>NW_006406262.1:0-1344 GCF_000299155.1 Elephantulus edwardii
GGTAGGCTAGTAGACTCTTAAACTATATCTGTTATCTCCAAATATTGGGGCCATTACACTTGTTCTTGTCCTTTCAACTTGACCTTCCACCCTGACCCAAGTGAGAACCAGCCTAGAATGAAAAGCCAGGCTCTGCAAGCTTGCTTCTGAGACAGGTAGTTGGCTGAGCTACACCCTCTGTCTTTGTTTCCTAGTACTGCAATAACATAAATAGAAGGATTGACTTTATATAACAGGATCGTTTTATCAGTATAGATGGCTCCCTCATTGCTGCTGAGTCAGAACCGACTCATAGTCCATCCTCCACTGCATTTCCAAAACTGCAAGTCACAGAGAGGTGGTTGACCATCTTTCTCCCAAGGAGTGGATGGTGAAATAGGCTCAGCCTTTGAATTAACAGCACAACCCTCTACAGGGCTAGAAATCCACATTCTAGGAGGAGATAGGTTCTTCTCTTTCAAAGTCTACAGACTTTTCTCCTTCCATCTTCATCTGGTAGACTATCTTCTTCGTGTCTGCTTGTCTATCTCTGTGGTGTTGGTGGTATTATTGTTAGCATTGTTATTGCTAAGTACTAATGAGTCATTTTCAACTCATGGCAATTTTATGTAATGCAGAACTCAATGCAGGCCAGTCCTGTACTACCTTCATAACTTGAATTCATTAGTGGCAATTCAACTCATCAAGGGGTTTCTTCTGTCTCAATAACCCATTTGTGACTGCACTCCTCTTCATATTACTCAGAACTCATTAGCTGTAGGATATACCACATGTTAATGTGTTCTCATGAATATAAGAAAAAAAAATTTATTTCTAAACAGAATGCCATCTGTAGATATAGGACTCAAGTCTATAGCACCCATATTAGCCATTGCCCAGTTTATGCATAAACCTGAAGTCCTTTAAAAATTAGAAGGAAAGTAAGGAAATCCTACAGGAATAAGAAATGTAGAAATATAAGAAATATCAACTCTGAGTAGCAAAAAAGTCATAAGCAATTATAACTGAATCAGATTTCTCAGGGATTACAATCCTCCAGTCTCAAGATTCTAGGATAAAATCTTAAAGTTATTGTATTATGGGTAAACTTGGACTTTGCTGGGAGATCTGCAAGGACGGCAAAGGCATTTCCAGGGGCTTGCGACCCAGCCTTCCTGTCTACTACCACTGCAGGTACCGACTACAGTTCCCAGAGGTCTGTGGAGAAACGCCATCTTTGTAAACTTGGACTTTGCTGGGAGATCTGCAAGGATGGCAGAGGTAGTTCCAGGCCGGGGCTTGTGAACCAGACACCCACACCCATTTAGGAAGACAATCATATTTGCCACATCTATAAGATTTATC
>NW_006406263.1:0-1346 GCF_000299155.1 Elephantulus edwardii
TGTTCTGGGATTCCCATTCTTCTCAGAGTCAGCCACAGTTTTTTATGTTCCACACAAACACCTTTGCATAATCAATGAAACACAGATAGACATTCCTCTGGTATTCCCTGCTTTCAGCTAAGATCCATCTAACATCAGGTCCAATATCCCTAGTACCACAACCCCTTCTAAACCCAGTCTGGACTTCTGAAAGTTCTCTGCTGATGTGTTGTTCCAGTCGTTTTTGGATAATCTTCAGTAGAATCTTGCTTGCATGTGAAATCAATGACATTGTTCTATAGTTTCCATACTCTGTTGGGTCACCTTTCTTTGGGATGGAAACAAATCTAGATCTCTTCCAGTCAGTTGGCCAAGTGGTTGTTCCCCAGATTTCTTGGCACAACTTGGTGAGCATGTCCAGGACAGCATCTGTTCGCTGAAATATGTCAATTGGTATACCATCTATTCCTGGGGCCTCATTTTTTGGCCATTTCTTTCAAAGCAGCCTGAACTTCTTCTTTCATCACCATTGGCTCTTGCTCATATGTTATTTCATGAAGTTCTTCTGTGTCTGCCAATTCCTTTCAATATAGTGACTCAGTATGTTCTTTCTATCTTCTTTTAATACTTCCTGGATCATTTAACATTCTGCTGAAAGCATCCTTGATTATAGCAACTCGAGGTTTGAATTTGTTTTTCATTTCCTTGAGCTTAAGAAATGATGGGCGAGTTCAGCCCTTTTGATTTTCTGACTCCAACTCCTTGCACATTTCATTGTAATATTTTACTTTGTTATCCTGCGCTGCCTTTTGAAATCATCTATTCAAAACCTTAATTAGTAAAGCTGCTTAGTTTAAAATACGCCATTCCAGAAAGTACTGTTTAGGCTCATAAGCTCTAGGAAATTGCTCTGCTAACCTAAAAGTGAATGATTCAATGTCAGTAGCTGTTTTGAGGTAGAAAGATGGACAATCTCTTTGTTAATGTTTGTAGATACTCTTGAGTATGACCTATATTGACTGCATGAACATCAGATCTGAATTCCGTGCTATCCTGTCCCGTCGTCACTTTTCCTTATACAATAGAGCCCCTGGTTGCTGTCACCATGTCAATTCACCTGGTTGAGGGTCTTCCTTTCCTTCACTCACTGAGTATCATATCCCCTCAGTAAGAAAATGTCTCCTCCCAGCAACATGCCTAAAGTATATGAGATGGAACTTAATTATCTTTGCTTTCAAAGAGCACTCTGGCTTCACTTTCTTCAAGCATATTTTTTTTGTTCCTTCAGCAGTCCATGGGATGTTCAATACTCTTCTCTCACACCATAGTTCAAGGTTATCGATTCTTCCTTCCTCATTATTCATTGT
>NW_006406264.1:0-1309 GCF_000299155.1 Elephantulus edwardii
ATTCTCACCACTGGACCAATCGGTAGCATCAGGATGGATGGCGAAGAGGCTGCGATTGTTCACAGCTTCAGTTTGCTCGGCTCCACGCCTCATGAGGTCTCTTAATATTGCTTCTCTTTGGTCCATCAGCTAAAGTTTTTCAGTCTTTAGCTGTAATGATGTTGCAGTGATAGAACCGGATTTGGATTAAATAATCTTTTATCCAGCCCATAACCATAACACAGAAACTCCACTAATTGGTCTCTAAACTACCTCTGAGAAAGACTTTAGACCTTAGGGTCAAATAAGTGAAATTCCACTTCACCACAGTCTGTCTTTAATCTTAATTGGGGAAGGGGGTGGGGGGAGGAGCTGAACAGCAATAAATGAGAACCAGCGTTCCCAAGTCAGAATGCCTCTCATTGTTGAGTTTCTGCTACTTTCAGTGTGTATATTAGAAGAACACTAACTTTGAGTCTTTGACAAAAAGAAAATTTTAGGTCGCAATGTTTTTTGAAAGTGTGTTATCTATCATGTCTCTTTCCTCATATGAAGGCCAATTTATGCCAACTTCCAATTTAGACTCCCAGCCTGAAGATAGCCTCACCTGTTGTTAATGAGCATGTGGCATGAATCCACTCATGCAAGATTCTGTTACTCAAAAATTATTGCATTTGCATATTCGAATTAGGCCTTGTTAATATATTATAAACCCTAATTTGTACATTGAAAAAATATATACATCCCCAGATAAAATAGAAAGGGAGGAAAATGTTCAGTATCTGAAATCAGATGGAAATGTTTTTAGATGTTAGATTATGTGAGGGTGAGATACCCTCAGGTCAGAGTGTCTTTTGCTTTATTCCATTACATTTATTCCACATGGTTAGATTTTTAAGTGGGTCCTTTCTCCCACCATTTTTCTGTTTCAGATAGAATATTTAGTATAAATACAGTCTCCTTCAATAGTCCAAAGTCATCCACTAAACTTTCTATTTATGAAACAATTTTCAAGGGATCCCCTATTACATAATGGAGAGTATAAACAGAGAACTATTTGAATGCACTTAAAATACAATTCAAGTTTTATTTTGTTTTGCTTTTTCTTGTTTGAACTCTTTCCAAGAATTTTTTTTTAAGTGAGGCAGCCCGGTTTCATGGAGTAACATCAGTTTTAAAGATTGAGTTTTGATTGTCTCTTGTGTAGTAAACCATAATCTTATTCTCCCTAAATTGGAATAGGTTTTATCTTTTTTTTTTAAAGATTTTTTTTTATTTTATTATTTTTGTGTGAGTGTACCCTCAAATCAGATCTGACTGGTACAGGAGG
>NW_006406265.1:0-1392 GCF_000299155.1 Elephantulus edwardii
CAGATCTGATTTGACGGTACACTCACACAAAAGTAATAAAATAAAATAAAAAATTTAAAAAAAGTGCAACAATGAATGAATGAAAATCCAAAATCTGTGTAACTTTTCGTTAAAATTAATAAAATAAAATTTTTAAAAAGCCATACATGAACCTTTGAGCTAAATAACAGGCTGGCTCATCAAATAGAATATTATCCATGAATATACCACACACCTTTTAAAAAAAATAATCTGTAAGAACAAATTGGTCAACGAAGTCTTTAGAGGAAAGGGTTAGGGGACAAGGAAATCAGACTATTTAAAGAGGAACACCCAGAAAGGCATCAAGAGAAAGTGAAAACATTCTTGGGGAATGTAACCAAGTCTCAGGACAATTTGCATAATAGTTATTGGAAGAAAATCAAACTTGTGAGGGTTCAGGTAGCCTACTGGATAAGGAGTTGCACTGCAAACCTGAAGGCAAGTGGTTTGAATACACCAGCTGCTCCAACAGGGGAGAAGAATGAGCAATCTCCTCCCATGGGATTTGACCCAGTGGCGGGTCAGTTCCGAATCAAGGGCACAGAGTAACAACTTGTATGAACTTTCACCAAAACCAACGTCAACATATTTTTCTAAATAGCTACACATGATACTGAACTTAGTAAGGTAACATATTGTTCCTACATTTTTCCAATTTACAGTTATTTTCCCCATAAGGAACCCAAGTCCATAATTTGCACCTTTGGACACAGTACCCATTACTCGTTTGCAAAAACTCTCCTAGGCTGACTCAGTTCAAAGTGCCCAATTTTACTAATGCCATCACTGTGCCATTGAAGGATTATTCTGCTGTGTAAGAGATTCCTGAAGACTGAAGTTTGTGTACAAAGTGCTTTATTTATTATACTTTAAGATTTTCCTTTCCTGAGCAGACTGGCTGAAGACCTTGACAATGTTTGCCCCTTGGGACACATCACTTTGATAAAGTCTTTCTCCTGGGTTGGCCCTCTCTCTAGATAAAGTCGTGATTCTACCTAACTCCAACCAAAACTTCAAATCACTAAGGTGATTTGTCATTTAAAATGCACTCGCAGATGATTTCGCAGACATGAGTTCCGACTGTAGCTTACTCCACACTCTTTACACTTATAGCGTCGGTCTCGGGTGCGGATTCTCTGGTGGAGCTTTAGAGGGGAGCTCTGGCTGAAGCTCATCCCGCACTCCTCACACGTGTACGGCTTCTCCCCCGTGTGCACCCTCATGTGGCCCTGCAGGTGCGAGCTCTGGCTGTAGCTCTTTCCACAAATGTTGCATCTGTACGGCTTCTCCCCCGTGTGCACCCTCAGGTGGCCCTGCAGGTGCGAGCTCTGGCTGTAGCTCTTGCCGCATATGTCACACCTGTAGGGCTTC
>NW_006406266.1:0-1392 GCF_000299155.1 Elephantulus edwardii
AGAAACAAAGAGTAACCTATAAGGGAGAACAGATAAGATTAAGTGCCGATTTCTCAGCAGAAACCATGCAGGCAAGAAGGGAATGGAAGGACATATAACAAACATTTATACTGAAGAACTTTCTCTTCTTGGTTTGAGCCCCAGTAAGCCCTTAGTTGCTCTTTGGGCCTGCAACAAAACTTACCCTGTGGCTTATCTTTCAGCTAAACAGTAGAGAGGCCAATAACATGGACAATAATACATAGGGAAAGGACTCACTCCTTAAACCAAACAACCTATGAGACCAAAAAGGCAGCATTTGCCTCGGGATAGCGCTCAAAAGGCAGTTAGGAAGGACAGATGATGAAGGGAAATGAGAATCACAAGGAGGAAGTGGGAGTGATGTGGTTACAGTGTGAGGACATTAGAATTAATGTCCTAAAACAAAACGTGTATGAATGGTTGAAAGGGAAACTAATTTGCTCTGTCAACTTTCACTCCAATCACAATTCAAAACAAACCCACACAATTGTAGAGTAAAAAAGTCCCAGTTGCCAAACTATGTGTAATTTGTTGATGTTGTCATGTGCCATTGAGTTGCTTGCAACTCATAGCAACCCTATGTACAAGAGTACTAAACCCTGTTCTATCCTGTTCCAGCCTCACTGTCTCTGACACACCTACTCCCACTACCCCAATCACTGAAATGATCCATTTCATCAAGGGTCTTACTCTCTTATGCTGTCCTTCCACCCTGTCCTTTCTACCAGTTCTTCCAAGAATTGGTCCCTGCTTGCAACATGCCCAAAGTATGTCAGATGAAGCTTCAGAATCCTTGCCTCCAAAGAGCTGCCCGGCTTCACCCTCTCCAGGACAAACCTGTTTGTTCTCCTAGCAGTCCATGGTATATTCAACACCACAGCTCAAAGGCATCAATTATCTTTCTATCATCCCTAGTCACTGTCCATTCTCTGACACATAGCACACAATTGTGAAGACTATGGTCCAGATCAGGTGCACCTTACTCTCCAGCCTGATGTCATTGCGCCTCAGTACTCTGGAGAGGTCCCCGAAAGCTGACTTTCCCAATGCATTTTGTCTCTTGATTTCCTGACTGCTGGTACCAAGAATGTTGGTTGTGGAAACAAGCAAACTAAAACTGTTAATAACCTCAATCTCTTCACCATCCATCCATAATGATGCTGCCAATTGGTCCAGTGGTGAGAATCTTTGTTTTCTTGATGGTGAGCTTCAATACATATTGAAGGCTGTAGTCCTTGATCTTTTACAACAAGCGCTCCAGGTCCTCCTCAGTTTCAGCAAGCAGGGTTGTATCATCTGCATAACGCAGATTGTTGATGAATCTTCCTCCAATCCTGATTCTACACTCATCCTTATATAGCCCAGGGTCCC
>NW_006406267.1:0-1392 GCF_000299155.1 Elephantulus edwardii
GGACTGCCAAAGAGAACAAAGAGATATGTCTTCAGAAAAGTGGAATCAGAGTGCTCCTTGGAGACAAGGATGGAAAAGTTTGTCTCACATATTTTGGGCATATTGCTAGGAGAGGCTATTTCTTGGAGAGGGACATCATGCTTGGAAGATGGACGGTTGGCCAAAGAGAGGAAGACCCTCAACCAGATAGACTGACACCATGATTGCAGCAATGGACTCCAGTATGTCAGATGATGAGGATGGCACAGGAGAGGACCATTGTGCTTGACAGTACTAACAACATCTTCCTTTTTAAGTTTGGACATGACCTATTGACACTTTGATCCTCCTTATCTTCCTTTGCATACTATTTCCTATAATAAATCTCCTTTTGTCCTCGTAGAAAAAAAGCATAGACTCCTGTTTTGCTATTCTTACTTAACAGGTAGAAGAACCAAATTTAAGAATGAGCTATGGTCATTTTCTTGGTGACCACATTTAGAGAATAGTCCTTTCACCATACTACTATATTTAGCAAACAAAGTTTGAATGAAAATGAGGCATGATGAGAAAGTAGAAGCCTAAAGATAGACTGTGTTGTTTAGAATGGCTAGCCAGGAGGTAACAAAACTGGGCCCAAGAAAAGGCTTTCACTCCATGTTCTGTGTTGCTTCAACAATGCAGGAGCAGTTTTCCAAGCACTTAGACCTTGCTTTCACCAGGATCACAAACCCCCGATGCTGACTGAGGCCAAAGAAGTAACACAACCGACTGAAGTCGTCCTGCAGAGACTGTGATGAAATGGAGCGAATGTCTTCTTTTCAGGAGACAATCATTTCTCAGTTCCTGCTGTTTCATGCAGCCCCCAGACTTCTGAGATCTGGTGTTTCTTTGCTTGGTTGTTTTGTTTTGTTTTGTTTTGTTTTTTAAGAGAGAGGCTGAAAATCTGAAAATTTATGAAATATCTATGTATTTAAATGCTTTTTAATTGGTACAAACATCTCTATCTATCTATATCTCTGAGCTTTTTTCTTCTAATTTTAAAAAATAAAATCACTCTTCTGACTCTTTAGAGAGCTCTGGTGGCTTAGTGGTAAGAAGTTGGGCTGTCAACCCAAAAGCTGAGAGGTCAAATCCACCAGCTGTTCTGCCAGAAAAAGATTAACACACACACACACACACACGCACACACGCACACCCATATAATTTATAAGGTCTGAAAACCCACTGTAGGGTCAGCCGTGAAATGGTTCTGACTCAACGGCACACAGTAATCCAACAACACCTTCTGTCTCTGTCCAATCATAATCTATGCTTTCACTGTACACACGATCTTGAATTTCTGTTGACCAAAACCTCTCAACTACCACCAGGTTGTTGTTGTTGTTGTTATGTGTCGTCGAGTCGCCTGTG
>NW_006406268.1:0-1392 GCF_000299155.1 Elephantulus edwardii
GCTCTATCCTGTGCCAATCACATTGCCTCTGACACACCCATCCCGATTACCCCAGTCACTGAATAAATCCACCTCATAGAGGGTCTTCCCCTCCTGCGCTGTCCCTCTACTCTAACCCAGCATTATGTCCCTCTCCAAAGACCTCTCTCTCCTTACAACATGTTCAAAGTATGTCAGACGAAGCCCCAGAATCCTTGCTTCCAAGGATTAGCCTGGTTTAACCCTCTCTTGGATGAATCTGTTTGTTTTCTTGGCAGTCCATGGTACATTCAATCCTCTTCTCCAGCACCACAGCTCAAAGGCGTAAATTCTCCTCCTATCCTTCTTAGTCATTGTCCAGCTCTCTGATGCATAACAAGTGATTGCAAAGACCATGGCCTGTATCAGGTGCACATTAGTCTCCAGAGAGACACCATTGCTCTTGAGTACTTTAGAGAGGTCCCTAACTGCAGACTTTCCCATCGCAATACGTTTGTTTTGGGTTTTTTTGTTTGTTTTTTGTTTTGTTTTGTTTTGTTTTTTTTATTTCCTGGCTGCCAGTGCCAAGAGTGTTGACTATGAAGCCGAGGAAACTGAAGCTGTGTACAATCTCAATCTCTTCACCATCCATCCTGATGCAACCAATTGGTCCAGTGGTGATAATCTTTGTCTTCTTGACATTGAGCCTCAGTCCATACTGAAGGCTGCAGTTCTTGATCCTCTGTAGTAAGTGCATGAGGTCCTCCTCAGTTTCAGCGAGCAAAGTTGTGTCATCTGCATAACGCAGATTGTTGATAGATCTTCCACCAATCCTGACACCACACTTCTCCTCATAGAGCCCAGCCTCTCGGATAATCTGCTCTGCATACAGGTAGAAAAGGTATGCAGATAGGACACATCCCTGGCGTACACCCTTCCCAATTTTGGACCATGCAGTGTTACCTTGCTCTGTTCTGACGGCTGCCTCTTGGTCCGAGTATAGGTTTTGCATTCTTAGAGTCAGCCACAGTTTGTTATGATCCACGCAGTCAAATGCCTTTGAATAATCAATGAAACACAGATAGACATTCTTCTGGTATTCTCTACTTTCAGCTAAGGTCCATCTAACATCAGCTACAATATCCCTAGTACCATGACCCCTTCTAAATCCAGACTGGACTTCTGGCAGTTCTCTGCTGATGTGCTATTCCAGTCGTTTTTTGGATAATCTTCAGTAGAATCTTGCTTGCATGTGAAATCAATGATATTATTCTGTAGTTTCCACACTCAGTTGGGTCACCTTTCTTTGGGATGGGAACAAATATAGACCTCTTCCAGTCAGTTGGCTAAGTGGTTGTTCTCCAGATTTCTTGGCACAACTTGGTGAGCACATCCAGGGCAGCATCTGTTAGCTGAAATATGTCAATTGGTATA
>NW_006406269.1:0-1310 GCF_000299155.1 Elephantulus edwardii
TTCTGCCGGAATGGATATCACGGGCATTCGGGGTCTTCGAATACTTTTCGGCCAGAATGGATATCGCGGGCTTCCAGCTTCTTCGATTACCTTTCGCCAGAACGGATGTCGCGGGCTTTCGGCGTCTTCGATTACCTTTCTGCCGGAACGGATGTCGCAGGCTTTAGGAGTCTTCGATTACCTTTCTGATGGAATGGATGTCGTGGGCTTTCGGCGTCTTCGATTACCTTTCTGCCGGAACAGATGTCGCAGGCTTTCTGCGTCTTTGTTTTCCTTTCTGCCGGAACGGATGTCGCGGCCTTCGGCATCTTCGATTACCTTTATGCCGGAACGGATGTCGAGGGATTTCGGAGTCTTCGATTACCTTTCTGCCGGAACGGATGTGTCGGGATTTTGGCATCGTCGATTACCTTTCTTCCGGAAACTGTGTCGAGGGCTTTCTGCGTGGCTCGATTACCATTCTGCCGGAACGGATGTCTCGGGCTTTAGGAGTCTTCGATTCCCTTTCTGCCGGAACGGATGTCACGGGCTTTCGGCGTCTTTGTTTTCCTTTCTGCCGGAACGGATGTCGCGGGCTTTTGGCGTCTTCGATTTCCTTTCTGCTGGAACGGATGTCATGGGCTTTCGGCGTCGTCGATTACCTTTCTGCAGGCAAGGGTGTTAAGGGCTTTCTGCGTGGATCGATTACCATTCTGGCGGAAAGTTTGTCACGGGCTTTCAGCATCGTCGATTACCTTTCTGCCGGAACGGATGTTGCGGGCTTTCGGTGTCTTCGATTACCTTTCTGCCGGAACAGATGTCGCAGGCTTTCGGCATAATCGATTACCTTTCTGGCAGAAATGGTGTCACGGGCTTTTGGCGTTGTCGATTACCTTTCTGCCGGAAAGTGTTTTGAGGGCTTTCTGCGTGGATCGATTACCATTCTGGCGAAATGGTTGTCACGGGCTTTCCGCGTCGTCGATTACCTTTCTGCCTGAACGGATGTTGCGGGCTTTTGGCATCTTCGATTACCTTTCTGCCGGAATGGATGTTGTGGTCATTCGGCGTTGTCGATTACCTTTTTGCCGGTAAGGGTGTTGAGGGCTTTTGGCGTCTTCGATTACCTTTCTGCCTGAACGGATGTCTCGGTCTTTCTGTGTCTTCAATTAACTTTCTGCTGAAACAGATGGCGAGGGCTTTCGGCGTCTTTGATTACCTTTCTGCCGGAATGGATGTTGCGGGCTTTGGGTGTCGTTGATTACCTTACTGCTGGAACAGATGTCGCGGGCTTTCAGCTTCATTGATTACCTTTCTGCCGGAACGGATGTCGC
>NW_006406270.1:0-1345 GCF_000299155.1 Elephantulus edwardii
ATCCATCCTGATGCTACCAATTGGTCCATTAGTGAGAATCTTTGTCTTCTTGATATTGAGCCTCAATCCATATTGAAAGCTGCAATCCTTGACCCTCTGCAGCAAGTGCTGCAGGTCCTCCTGTTTCAGCAAGCAGGGCTGTGTCATCTGCACAATGCAGATTGTTCATAGATCTTCCACCAATCCTGATGCCACACTTCTACTCATAGAGCTCAGCCTCCCAGATAATCTGTTCTGCATAAAGGGTTGAAAAGGTATGGAGATGGGACACATCTCTGGTGTATACCCTTCCCAATTTTGAACAATGCAGTGTTTCCTTGCTCTGTTCTGATGACTGCCTCCTGGTCCAAGTATAGGTTTCACATGAGCACAATCAAGTGTTCTGGGATTCCCATTCTTCTCAGAATCAGCCATAGTTTGTTATGGTCCACACAGTCAAATGCCTTTGCATAGTCAATGAAACACAAATAGACTTTCTTCTGGTATTCCCTGCTTTCGGCTAAGATTCATCTAACATTAGCTATAATATCCTTAGTACCACAACCCCTCCTAAACCTAGCCTGTACTTCTGACAGTTCTCTGCTGATGTGCTGTTCCAGTCAATTTTGGATAATCTTCATCAGAATCTTGCTTACAAGTGAAGTCAATGATATTGTTCTATAATTTCCACACTCTGTTGGGTCACCCTTCTTTGGGATAGGAACAAATATAAATCTCTTCTAGTCAGTTGGCCAAGTGGCTGTTCTCCAGATTTCTTGGCACAACTTGGTGAGCACATCCTGGGCAGCATCTGTTAGTTGGAATATGTCAAAAAAGTCTGGGGACCTCTCCAAAGTGCTGAAGAGCAATGGTGTTACTCTGGAGACTAAGGTGTGCCTGATACAGGCCATGGTCTTTACAATAGTTGTTATATGTCAGAGAGTTGGACAATGACTAGGGAAGATACAAGGAGAATTGATGCCTTTGAGCTTAGCTGTGGTGCTGGAGAAGTGTACTGAATATACCGTGGACTAAGAAAAACAAACAGGTTCATCCTGGAGAGGGTTAAACCGGGATGCTGCTTGGAGGCAAAGATTCTGAGGCTTTGTCTGACATACTTTGGACATGTTGCAAGGAGTGATCAGTCCTTGCAGAGGGACATCATGCTTGGGAGGTTGAAGGGACAGCACCGGAGGTGAAGACCCTGTATGAGGTAGATTGATTCAGTGACTGGGGTTATCTGGGTGGGTGTGTCAGAGACAGTGAGATTGGCACAGGACAGAGCAGAGTTTAGGGCTGTTGTACATAGGGTTACTATGGGTCTCAAGTGACTCGACAGCACATAACAACAACAACAACAGCAGCA
>NW_006406271.1:0-1348 GCF_000299155.1 Elephantulus edwardii
GTTTGCTTTCTTCGAGACATTGGCATGTGCTCTTGAGATCAGATGGGTAGCTACCAAGCTTGTGCGTTTCTCTGACTTTATGACTTCAGAAAAATCCTGACGTGGCTTCTGTCTCTGTCCATCAGCTGTATGTGGAGCACCAGTTCTCCATGGCCTGGGCCATCCCCTGACATGGCTTCTGTCCCCTGACGTGGCTTCTGTCCGTCAGCAGGGTGTGGAGCACCAGTTCTCCGTGGCCTGGGATTTTAAAAGGAAGGACTCCTTGGTGTTATTATTTGCTCTGGCCTCAACTTGTCAGGCTCTTACTTTTTATAAAAAATGTTTTCATTTGAAGATTTAGAAATCATATTATTAGCTTTTCATACATTCATATACAATGTTTTATTGCATTGATTACCATTGACTAATACAGTCATTACAATGTATACTCGGCGTCTTATTTTTGCATTTCCCTTCACCCAGTTTGACCTATTTTTACTTATTTTTTTAAATTTAGCTTATTTACTTTTAACACCCCTCCTCCCCCTGTCTCTTCCTTCCCAAACCCGCTATCCTCCCAAGACTGATGGTGTCTGTGTGCAAATGTCCCCTTAGCTGTTTCTAGTGTCTGGTGGATTCATGGTAAGGAGCTGCTCTGCCAATCCAAAGGCACACGGTTCAAATCCACCAGCTTCTTCGCAGGAAGATGAGCAGTCTCCCCTGTGAATTTTAATGTCTCTGAAAACCACCTGGGAGTCAGTTCTGACTCGGTGTCACCTAACTACCACCATAATGATCTGTCACCGACTTGTGTCACTCAGCAGAATTTGTCCTGGATTTGTTGATGTGCACGATTTCGTATGTTCTTGGGAGTTTTTCAGTGACCCTTAATATGTCATTGTGTGACTGTACCGGTTTCTTTAGTTCTTTTTCTGGTGGTGGCATCTGGTTTGTATCCAGTTCTTTGCTCTTATAAATAGTGCTGCAATCCACATGGGTGTGCTGACGGGCGTTTGGGTAGCCACCCCTGCTCCTCTGGGACGTAGCCCGAGCAGTGGGAAAGCTGGTCAGATGGTATTCCTAGTCCCAAATTGCTTTCCACTGGACGCCCCTTTCTCCATGTAGGGCGTGGACCTGAGGGCCCTTGTAAGACAGAGTTAAAACCTGGGGCAGTGGGGAGCCGTAGGTAACCAAGGAGCATCAGGGAGCAGTATTCCCAGGAGATGGGGCTGTTTGAGTTTCAGGGAGGTCACCCGGGAGTCCCTAGAGGGGACAGTTATTAGCTGGACAGTGAGTGGTTTTCATCCACTCGTTCTTGGTGGCCTGCTGGTGACCTCTGTGGGGCAGTTATCTTTTTTTTTTGTTTTTG
>NW_006406272.1:0-1323 GCF_000299155.1 Elephantulus edwardii
GAGGTGGCGGACACTGAGGTTGTAGAGGTGGCGGACACTGAGGTTGTAGAGATGGTGGACACTGACGTTGTAGAGATGGCGGACACTGACGTAGAGGTGGCGGACACTGAGGTTGTAGAGATGGTGGACACTGAGGTTGTAGAGATGGTGAACACTGACGTTGTAGAGATGGCGGACACTGACGTAGAGGTGGCGGACACTGACGTTGTAGAGATGGTGGACACTGACTTAGAGGTGGCGGACACTGACGTTGTAGAGATGGTGGACACTGACGTTGTAGAGATGGCGGACACTGACGTAGAGGTGGCGGACACTGACGTTGTGGAGGTGGTGGACACTGACGTTGTAGAGATGGTGGACA
Organism: Elephantulus edwardii; assembly: GCF_000299155.1. Classification (NCBI taxonomy): domain Eukaryota; kingdom Metazoa; phylum Chordata; class Mammalia; order Macroscelidea; family Macroscelididae; genus Elephantulus; species Elephantulus edwardii. The sequence continues at coordinate 362 of NW_006406272.1, forward strand.
CTGACGTAGAGGTGGCGGACACTGACGTTGTAGAGATGGTGGACACTGACGTTGTAGAGATGGCGGACACTGACGTAGAGGTGGCAGACACTGAGGTTGTAGAGGTGGTGGACACTGACGTTGTAGAGATGGCGGACACTGACGTAGAGGTGGCGGACACTGAGGTTGTAGAGGTGGTGGACACTGACGTAGAGATGATGGACACTGACGTTGTAGAGATGGTGGACACTGACGTTGTAGAGGTGGACACTGACGTAGAGGTGGCGGACACTGACGTTGTAGAGATGGTGGACACTGAGGTTGTAGAGGTGGTGGACACTGACGTTGTAGAGATGGCGGACACTGACGTAGAGGTGGTGGACACTGAGGTTGTGGAGGTGGTGGACACTGACGTTGTAGAGATGGTGGACACTGACGTAGAGGTGGTGGACACTGAGGTTGTAGAGGTGGTGGACACTGACATTGTGGAGGTGGTGGACACTGACGTTGTAGAGATGGCGGACACTGACGTTGTGGAGGTGGTGGACACTGACGTTGTAGAGATGGTGGACACTGAGGTTGTGGAGGTGGTGGACACTGACGTAGAGGTGGCGGACACTGAGGTTGTAGAGGTGGACACTGACGTTGTGGAGGTGGTGGACACTGACGTTGTGGAGGTGGCAGACACTGAGGTTGTTGTAGAGGTGCTGAGTGCTGAGATTTTAGAGGTGGCGGACACTGAGGTTGTTGTAGAGGTGGTGAACACTGACATTGTAGAGATGGTGGACACTGAGGTTGTGGAGGTGGTGGACACTGACGTTGTAGAGATGGTGGACACAGGTTGTGGAGGTGGTGGACACTGACGTTGTGGAGGTGGTGGATACTGATGTTGTGGAGGTGGCAGACACTGAGGTTGTTGTAGAGGTGCTGAGTGCTGAGATTTTAGAGGTGGCGGACACTGAGGTTGTTGTAGAGGTGGTGGA
>NW_006406273.1:0-1344 GCF_000299155.1 Elephantulus edwardii
GGCGGGGAGAAAAGTGCACCAATGAATGAAAGGAAGTCCAAAATCTCTGTAAATGTTCATTAAAATTAATTTTTAAAAAAAGTATTATTACTTAACCATAAAGAGAATTGAAGTCCTAATACATATTATGATATAGATGAAGCTTGAAAATACTGTTCTGAGTGAAATAAGTCAGTTGTAAATAAACAAATATTGAATGATTCCATAAACATGAAATAGCAAACTAAGGTGTGGTGTCAGAAACCTTGAAAATTGGCTTTTATACCCATTGCATTAGGCCTCTCCCCCCATTGGTGACATGATACCAATCTCCAGATACCTTAACTCCAGAAACTTGGTCTTGCAAATAATCAACAGCTGTAGGACCAATATAAGAGACCCTTTCCACACTGTGAGAAGCAGCAGCAGAGACAGGATGAAGAGACTATGTCATACAGTGAAGAGACTGTGGCAAGATATAACTAGAGGAACACTGGAAATGTAGCCATAATTAAAGATTTTGTTTGCTGCATGACTGAAAGAAAAGCTGGCTTGTAACTACTCTGAGACAAAGCTTGTTGGATGACTGAGAAAACCAGAGAGAGATTTGTGCTGCTGAACTGAACCTAAACTTTCATTTCTTGATGGAGAATGTGTCAGAACTAATTGAAGAATTGTGACTACTAGACTCGCATTGTGTGATATTCTTTGCCTCCCCTACAACCCAACCTATTTCCCAAATTAACCCCACAACTGTGAGTAAACTCTGTGTCAATTAGCTTTGAAAACTGGACCCAATAATTGGTAGAAATAGGAGCAGGAGCATGTGAGGTGGCACGTCTGACCATGTAGTTATTTGTATACTGTTGATGGATGGTGGAAGTAGTTGTACAACATGATAAATGTAATTAATATTACCTCTTCTTTAGATTCAGTCAACACCCTTGGTACTAGCAGTCAAGAGATCAGGAGACGTTAGCACTGGGAAAGTCTGCTGTGAGAGATCTCTCCAGAGTCCTAAAGAGCAATGATATCAATATAAAGATTAACATGTACTTGAAAGTTGGCTCTCTCTATTTTGATTCATGTGTGTGAACAAAAAATAAGCTACCTGGCCAACTGACCAGAAGGAAAAAAAACTGACCAGAACAAGAAAATAAGCTACCTGCCCAACTGACCAGAAAAGATCCCTATTTGTTCCCATTCTCAAGGAAGGTAATCCACAGAATGTGGAAATTATTGAACAATATCATTAATATTGCATGCAATCAAAAAATTATTGAAGATGCTTAAAAAATGATTAGAACAGTACATTTACAGAGAACTACCAGAAGGAAGTTTAACAATGAAAGAATTTTTCTTTTA
>NW_006406274.1:0-1364 GCF_000299155.1 Elephantulus edwardii
TAATATTAATAAATTAAATAATAGTTAGCTGTTAAGTATTAATGTGTAGGAACCCTGGCAGAGCAGTGGTTAATCATCCTGCTGCTAACAATAGGTTGGTTGTTCAAATCCAATAGCAATTCCATGGGAAAAAGATGAGACATTTAGCTTCTGTAAAGATTTACAGTCTTGGAGGCAATTCTACTCTTCCCTATGGGGTCACTGAGTTAAAATTAAATAGATGACAGTAAATGTTTTTAATGTTGAGCATATTGCTCTGTTAAGGAATATTAAGCACATGACCTATTTATGATATAATAAAAATATATTATTTGATAATATTTGAATTGTCCATGTTCATAAAATATCTTTTGTTTAAAGCAAAATTTACAAAGAAAAAGTAACATAAAACATAGGACAAAACTGACAGATACTAAGTAAGTAGAGTTATGAATTGATGTAACTGGGGAAAGAAAACATTTCAAAGGCAATTTTTCAAAGGTCATTTTCTATTTGGAGAGATGGTTTTAAGAAACTAAACCAAGGAATATGCTCAATGAAATTTACATGAAAGTTTTACCTTTATAAGGAAACATGAAAGACAGAGGGCTCCAAAAAAGAAATGAAAGTGTCACTTTTCATTTCTTGAAATCTCAGGGCATCTTTCTCTTTTTATAAAGATAAAATAGTTGACATGATTTTACATTTTTAGCTTTAATTAGATATATAAAATCTAAATAGTGAAAATTCAATGTTTCACTTTTTAAAAATTTTGTTCATATATTTTGAAGTTTATTTAAAAGGAGATAAATATGCAATACTAAAAATGTAATCAGTAATAAGTATTTAAAATTATGTAAAAATTCTGATAGTCAAGACTGTGCATGTACATGTGTCTTTAAATGTATAAATAGAAGCAAAAATATTTAATATGTTTGTTATCATAAAATAAATATGATTGGGTATGATTGGCATGACAAGAGTCCAGAATAAGGAGTGCATAATAAAGTGGTCTGGAGGGGTGGGGTGGGGGTGGGGGTGCTGTATAACAATGAAAGAACATTTTTTCCAAAGAAAAAAGTAAACTGAAGGGGAGGAGTGGGCAGGGAGGAAAATGTGCAACAATGAATAAATGGAAATCCAAGTTCTTTAATAAACTTTCATTAAAATATCAATTAAAAAAGTTACAATAAAAAGTGAAAAAAGGAATTTATTTGCACTATTAAACACCCTATAATTCATATTATATCTTGTGAGCTCTGCTTCAGATCTCCCTCTCATAGGACATTTCCCTATCATTATTTCAGAACCAGTATTGAAACCATTTCCTTTGCTTTCTTAAATGTCTCCTGTAAAATAGGTATATAACAAAAAGTATAATATTT
>NW_006406275.1:0-1389 GCF_000299155.1 Elephantulus edwardii
TAAGCTTCCTAAGTGGATGACCACCTCAAGCCCGCTAAAATGGGGAGGAAATGCAAACCATGATGGGGTGGGGGTGGGGTGGGGGAGTCAAAGAAACTAAGCACCCGTATTCAGAATCACTCATAACTCCCCGAAAATACGCCCTGATGTGGAAGCTGAACAGGTGCCCTGTGGTCCTGGGGGTTACCCCAAGTTCTCCCCAGGGAGAAGGGAAGCCTGGGAGGGCTCCCCTGAAAGCTGGGCCCTCAGACTCTGAACATCAGCAGATTACAGAGAGACTCCGCCGTCCTCAACACTGACCAGAGCAGCACGTAAAACAGCTCCTGAACCTGTTCAGGGACCTCTCCCGCGGGGCACTCTTTAAGCCACAACATCACAGGTTATTTATCTTTGCTTATTTATGTTGTTGTTGTTATGTGCTCAGTCACCTGTAACTCATAGCGACCCTACGCACAACAGCCCTAAACCCTGCTCTGTCCTGTGCCAATCTCATTGCCTCTGACACACCCATCCCGATTACCCCAGTCACTGAATCAATCCACCTCATAGAGGGCCTTCCCCTCCTGTGCTGTCCCTCTACCCTACCAAGCATGATGTCCCTCTCTAAAGACCTGTCTCTCCTTACAACATGTCCAAAGTATGTCAGACGAAGCCCCAGAATCTTTGCCTCCAAGGAATAGCCTGGTTTAACCCTCTCTAGGATCAATCTGTTTGTTTTCTTGGCAGTCCATGGTACATTCAATACTCTTCTCCAGCACCACAGCTCAAAGGAAGAAGGATTGGCTGTCTACTTCTGAAATAGCAGGCCTCTGAAAACCCTATGTTTAAGGTGCATCATAGACCTGAGTAAAAGCCCAAACCATAAAGTTCATAAGGTACAGAACAGACTAGAATTCCTAGTCTATTGTGTAAAGAGACTGCCAGAAATACACAATCTGAAAAGGATAAAACTAATGAATGGGACCTTCTAAAGATTAAATATATGTGCTCGTCAAAAACTTTTCAGCAAGGTGAAAAAAAATCTACCAAGTGTGAACAAATATTTAGCAATACTGTCTCAGATGAGAATCTAATAACAAAAGTTTGCAGAATACTGTTGGGGGTCCAGAAGAAAAAGACTGATAACCCACTTAAAAAAGTGTGAAAGACATGAAAAGACTGTTTCATTTTATTTTTCATGACTTTTAGTTTTTCCACATTCATGCCTCATACATTCTATGTTCCAATTATAAAAGATGTTTGCCACTATTTCTCCTCATCTTGATTTACTTCTAATCTGTTTTATGTTGCTAATATTACAACTATCATTGTTCCTCTACTGTTCTCAAAGTTTTAGTATACTTGCTGTTTAAGAAGTAAAAAAAAAAAATAAAAAATAAAAAAATTATA
>NW_006406276.1:0-1330 GCF_000299155.1 Elephantulus edwardii
ATAGAAAAGCAAGTACTTACAGAATTTATGAAAACAAGACCAGCTGTATAAGAAATGCAAAAGGAAGACCTTCACATGTTGTTTGTTTTAGTTAAGTGCCATCAAGTGGTCTGCAACTCATAGAGACCCTATAAACAACAACTCTGAACCCGGATCTGTCCTGAGCCAAACTTACAGTCTCGACACGCCTAGCCCTATAACCCCAGTCACTGAGTCAATCCATTTCATTGAAGATCTTCCTCTCATGTGCTGTTCTTCCACCCATCCAAGCTTAATGCCCCTCTCTGAGGACTGGATCCTCCTTGTAATATTCTCAAAGTATGCCAGACAGAGCATCAGAATCCTTGTCTCCAAGGAGCAGCCTGGTTTCACCTTCTCTAGTACTTTCAAATATGAGTGGATAGATCAAAGTAACCCATAACAATAACAACAAAATAATTCAGTGAAATGGCAACAATAAAGCCTGGCTTGTCAAGCACACCACAAGTGAATGGTTTAAGTATGGCAATGAAGAAAAAAAGAACAGCATATTCAGTTAAAAAAAGCCAAAGTCAGTCATTATGCCACTTACGAGAGACATACCTAAAATATATGGAAAAAGATAGACTGATAATAAAAAGACAGAAAAAAATATTTCAAGCCAATGGTATCCATATGAAAGCAAGAGTGGCAAAATTAAACTCGAATAAAATCCATTTCACAGTGAAAGCAAATATGGGACAAGGAAGAATACTATGTATTGTACAAATACAAAATAGATTGAGAAGATATAACTTTAATTAATAATTAAATATCACTTTATAGAACCCTAAGATGTATAAAACATTACTAAACTTACAGAAAGAATTAGACAACACCACCAGAGCAATAGAAGACTTAAATACACCACTGAAACTGAAAGAAATTCAACAAAGGTACAGAAGATCGAAACTGCACAGTGAGCCAGCTTGATCTCATAGAGGTACCTTAGAACATTCCACTCAATAAAAACTCTATTTACTTTCTTCTCAAATGTGCATAGCACATTCTCCAGAAGCAATCATATATAAGGACATGAAGGAAACTTCATTAAATAAAAGAAAAAAACACAAAAAAACCCTCACAATGAAATAATAGAACATCTTCCCAGATTGTAATGTCATAACATTGTTGTTGTTGTTATTATGTGCCATCGAATCGTTTTCGACTCATAGTGACCCTATGCACAACAGCCCTAAACCCTGCTGTATCCTGCGCCAACCCCACTGCCTCTGACACACCCATCCCGATTACCCCAGTCACCGAATCAATCCATCTCATAGAGGGTCTTCCCCTCCTGCGCTGTCCCTCC
>NW_006406277.1:0-1351 GCF_000299155.1 Elephantulus edwardii
GGAGCCAAGCAAACTAAAGCTGTGTACAATCTCAATCTCTTCACCATCCGTCCTGATGCTGCCAATTGGACCAGTGGTGAGAATCTTTGTCTTCTTGACATTGAGCCTCAATCCATATTGTAGGCTGCAGTCCTTGACACTCTGCAGCAGGAGGATAGAAAAAGGATCAATGCCTTTGAGTTATGAGGCTAGAGAAGAGTGTTGAACATACCGTGAACTGACAGGAGAACAAAAAAAGAGGGTGAAACCAAGCTGTTCCCTGGAGGCAAGGAATTTGAAGTTCTGTCTTACATACTGTGGGCACGCGGCCAGGAGGGACCAGTCCTTAGAGAAGGACATCATATTTGGAAGAGTGGAGGGACAGCATAGGAGGGGAAGACCCAGGATGATGTGGATTGACTCAGTGACTGGAGAAAAGGAACTAGGTCTGTCAGAGATGATGAGATTGGCTCAGGATAGGACAGGGTTCAGACCTATTGTACATGGGCTCACTACAAGTCACAGGCTGCACATAACAACAAGCTTTATGTGAGTAGATCACCAGGTCTTTCTTCCACAGAGCCCTTGGGTGGGTTCAAAATCCCACCCTTTGGGAAGCATCATGCCACATGGGCTCTGCAAGCGATACTGTTCCTCAAGAAGCAGCACCAATGCCCTGTGGACTGTGCCATGAGTGCTCCCAACACCATTGTTGTTGTTGTTGTTAATGTGCTGTTGAGTCACTTGCGACTCATAGCAACCCTATGTACAACAGCCGTAAACCCTGCTCTATCCTGTGCCAATCGCACTGTCTCTGACACACCCATCCCGATACCCCAGTCACTGAATCAATCCATCTCATAGAGGGTCTTCCCCTCCTGCGCTGTCCCTCTACCCTCCGAAGCATGATGTCCAAGGACCCGTCTCTCCTTACAACATGTCCAAAGTATGTCAGACAAAGCCCCTGAATCCCTGCCTCCAAGGAGTAGCCTGGCTTAACCCTCTCCAGGATGAATCTGTTTGTTTTCTTGGCAGTCCTTGGTATTCTCAATACTCTTCTCCAGCACCATAGCTCAAAGGCATCAATTCTCCTTCTATCCTCCCTAGTCATTGTCCAACTCTCTGATGCATAACCAGTGATTGCAAAGACCATGGCCTGTATCAGGCGCACCTTAGTCTCCAGAGACACGCCGTTGCTCTTGAGTACTTTAGAGAGGTCCCTAACAACAGACTTTTCCATTGCAATACTTTTTTTTTATTTCCTGGCTGCTGTTGCCAAGAGTGTTGACTGTGGAGCCGAGCAAACTGAAGCTGTGAACAATCTCAATCTCTTTGCCATCCATCCTGATGCTGCCAATTGGTCCAGTGGTGA
>NW_006406278.1:0-1295 GCF_000299155.1 Elephantulus edwardii
TCAGAGTATTCTCTTTGTTATTAATTTTTTAAATTTTATTTTATATTGGCTTACATACAAAACTCATATACATTGTGTTTCATTTACATACATTGTGTTTCATGCACCCTGTTTCACACTCTTTCACATAATCATTCCAGTACATTGTGTTTTATAAATCATCATAGATCCATGCCCATCGTTCTTGTTGATGACTGCCTTCAAGTGGAGCATGACTCACAGTGACCCTATGAATAACAGGCCTGAAGCCCCTCTATAACTATGAACATTTATCAAAGTTCATAGAGTTTCCAGAGGTATGTTGTTTAGGAAGTGGATGCCACTCCTGCGTCCATGCCCATCATTACCCCACCGTTTCAAGTTCCCTTAGATCTTTCCTAATTCCTTCATTCCCTCACTTTTCCCATCAACCTCTGTGACCTCATTATTTCCCTCCTTTCTCCCCAAACCCTTTCCTTTGAACACTGGTACACATCTTACTAGTTATCCTTCTATTTTTTTCTTCTTTCTTCTATTTTTACAATAATGGTCAAATGCAGTATTTGTTGTTATGAGACTGAGTTAGTTCACTCAAGATAATGCTCTCTAGCCTCTCCCATGTTATAAAGTATTTTTCAAAATTGTTGCTTCTGAGTGCTGCATAGTATTCCATCATGTGAATGTCCATGATGTACATTGTGTATAATGTGAGATGTGGATTCAGATTTAGCTTTCTACAGGTAGCAGTCCAGTTTTGCCAGCACCATTTGTTGAAGAAGTCACCATTTCCCTATTTGATGACCTTGCTGAATACCAGCTGACTGTAGATAGACAGGTTAGTTTCTGGGTACTTGAATCTGTTCATTGGTCTATGTATCTGTCATTGTACCAATACGATGATATTTTGGTTATTACAATTATATAGTAGGTTTTAAGGTCAGGGTGTACTTTGCTTTCTCAAGGCCTCTTTCCTTCCTGAATAATATTCTCTTTTGACAAAGTTGAAAATGAAGAGAACAGGAAGATACTGGCTTGGGAAAGAGACAGCACACAAAAAAGATGGGACTTATTTTCAAAATGTCACAATTTTGCTCACTGCAATCCTTTTTGTATTTATTTAGATGGTACATAAAGAAGATGTGTATGGACATTTGTTAAGCCTTGTCACATAGAAAGCTTTGCTTCTCATAGTTTTAGCACTGCTAATTTTATCATAAAAGAGTGATTGCTAGAGATTTCACTAATCAAGCCATCATTATAAACAAGGTTGGGTTTCCGTGTGTGTGTGTGTGTGTGTGTGTGTGTGTGTGTGTGTG
>NW_006406279.1:0-1388 GCF_000299155.1 Elephantulus edwardii
TGAGCTTCCCTTGCCTGTAAAGTGGTGATAATAATAGCACCTTCTTCAGAAGGTTGTCATGAGGATTAGATGAGTTTATGTTTGTAAAGCACTTGGACGGTTCCTGGCACAGGGCAAGTGTGCTAAGTGTGTGTTTATTAACTTGTGGTCTGGATTTTCTGTACCAACTTCACCCTGGCTTCATCGCATTGTGTTTTGGTGGTTTGGCTGGAGGTTTTTTCCCTCTGTCAATTTTACTTCTCCATGGTTTTTCATTATTTTTTTTTACCTTGTCATATTGGAAGCATATTTTTGTGAAGTATCTCAAATAGTTCTGGGAGTCATCAAACCCTAAAAAAACCCGCTGCTATAGAGTTGATTCTGACTCCCAGGGTCCCTATAATACAGAGTTGAGTTGCCTAATAGAGGATTTTCTAAGGCTGTAAATCTTTACTGAAGCTGACTGCTACATTTTTCTCCTGTAGAGCAGCTGAGCATTTAACTACTGCACTACCAGGGCTCCTTTGGGGAACTGAGAAGGAATAAATGTTATTATTGCTGTTGTTGTTATATGTTATTAAATTGACTAAGACTCATAGCAACCCTATGAGCTCTGAATTCTGCCCTGTCCTGAGTCAACATCACCATCTCTGAGTAACTCAACAGTCACTGTGTCAATCCATCTATCTGGGGTCTTCCTCTCTTGTGCTGACTTTATACCTTTCCAAGCATGATGTCCTTGCAAGGACTGGTCCCTTCTGGCCATGTGCCCAAAGTCTGTGAAACAGAGCTTCACACTCCCTGCTTCCAAGGAGCAGCCTGTTTCAGCCTCTGCAGGACAGACTTGTTTGTTGTCAAGTTGACTATGACTCATAGCTCCCTTATGAATAGCAGATCAGAATCCTGCCCTCTCCTGCACCATCCTTATAATATATCTGCCACGGTCCAGCCCTTTGTTACAGTCACTATGTTACTGCATTTCATTGAAGGTCTCCTTCTTTCTCTAACTCTCTTCTTTTCCCAGCATGATGCCTCTTTTCAAGGACTGGTCCCTCCTGAAAACATGCCCAAAGTATGTAAGACAAAGTTTCACAATCCATGCTTCTAAGGAGCATCCTGGTCACCCTTTCTCCAAGATAGATTTCTATCTCAAGAGGAAATGTGTTGTAATCTCCATTCCTTGCTTTCTCCATTAATATTTAATGAGAATGGCAGCTCCTTCCCTCTGGGCTTAGGGGAGTCCTGGATCCTTTCTGCTGAGCAATGCCCCTGGAGATCAGTGCCCTGGTGGGTCTACTCATGTAAACAGGGATGTAAAATTAAGAACTGAGATAGGAAGCAGCCATATTCTCTCATCCATCCACCTCTTAAAAATTATCTTTCCAATACTGGAAGATTCAGGATTCTAT
>NW_006406280.1:0-1332 GCF_000299155.1 Elephantulus edwardii
CCTATCTCAGACTGAGGGTCTATCTCCCTATATTTCTAAAGGCTTCAGTCAAGCCACTTATGAAGACAGGTCGATTCTTTTTCCTAACTTAATAATAAACATTGCGTTACAGCTCCTCAGATTCCTTCTGATACACAATGAGGTGTTTCTTTGCCTCTACCTCTTCTGCTGAAATCACACCTGGGTTTGCATCACACAACTTCTCCTTCCATAAAGAATCTAGACAAAGTCCACCAGATGCTCTGCTGGAGAAGGAAAGGCAATCTCCTCCTGCACTAGTCAGATACGATTTCCCGGCACACGCGCGCGCGCGCACACACACACACACACACACACACACACACACACACACACACCCTGTTTTCACTTTCTACAGAAAAGATCAGTTTGTTATCTTCGCAGTCCATATTATGTTCAACTTAAAGGCATTGACTGTTGTTCTGTCACCCTTAGTCATTGCCCAGCTTTCTGATGCATAGTTAGTAATTGTGAATATTATGGTCTGGATCAGGCACACCTTGGTCTCTAGACTGACATCATTGCTCATAGCACCCTGGAGAGATCCCTGACAGCAGACTTTCCTAATGCAATTTGTCTTTCGAGTTCTTTACTGCTGGTGCCAAGAGTGTTGATTGTGCAACCAAGAAAGGCAAAATTGTTAATGCTCACAATTTCTTCACCTTGTAGCATAATGTTGCCAGTTAGCTCATAGATGAGAATTTTTGTTTTATTGTTGTTGAGCTTCAGTCTATATGGAAGACTACAGTCCTTGACCTTTTGCAGCAAATGCCTCAGGTCTTCCTCTGTTTCAGCAAGCAAGGTTGTGTTATCTGTATAAAGTATGTTGTTGATGAGGCTTCCTCCAATCCTGATGCCACATTCCTTCTCATAAAGTCCAGCCTCATGACTAATCTGTTAAGCATATAAATTTAAAGGGTAAGGCAACAGAAAGTTTCCTCCTCAACCAAACTCTAGAAGCAGTTGTTCATGTCCTTCCCAGGGGTCTACACACTAGACAAGAATGAGCTGGGGAGGGGAGGGGTCACCGTCAGATGGTGAAAACATTCACTAAGATGTCCTTCCTGTGCAAGCTGAACTCATTCTTCTGCAGAAGATACCTTCCACACAGAGCTCATCTCACACCACAGGGGCTGCCCCTGCCCTCACACCTGCAGATCTGGTAGCGAGAATGTGGTCCTGTGTTTCTTGCGCTGGTGCCCATGACCATGAGGTGTTACTGAGGGCAGGGAGCCCAGAAACCCTGGAGCTGAATCTGAGTAGGTTAAGAATGGACTTATAGTCAATTGATCTTGCTGTCAGAGGAGGAAATAT
>NW_006406281.1:0-1370 GCF_000299155.1 Elephantulus edwardii
AATCCTTGGAGAAGGACATCATGCTCAGAAGGGTGGAAGGGACAGTGCAAGAGGGGAAGATACTGGATGAGATTGATTGACACAGTGACTAGGGTAATAGGGACAGGTGTGTCAAAGACTGTGAAATTGACTCAGGATAGGACAGGGGTCAGAGCTATTGTATATAGGGTTGCTATGAGTCACAGGCGACTCTACAATCCAGCACATGACAAGAATAACAATACACACAATATATGTTGCTGTAAACTGTGCAATCCACTGCCTGTATAAGGTTTTTTCCAAATCATGCAAACCTCCTTCATGTTATTTTCATAATCACTGAATATCTTTGAAATCAACAAGTATTTTAAAAATAGCCATTTTAGTTCATCTCATTTTAACCGTTATCATCTGACGTGAAGACCCCTTCACTGTCTGATCTCTCATCACTGATATTGAAATCTCTCAGAGCTGCTGGTCCACCACTCATCCCTTAACTGATTCTCTGTATTGGTCATCACTGTTCTGCCACCCGATTTTCATACACTTTGCAATAACTTTCAGTTTGGAGTTGGTGGTATAAGGCTTGCACTGAAATCCTGACATGATTCCAAAGGGTGCTAGTGCTTCCATATGTAAGCCAAAAAGATGTGCACAATATAATTAATAACTGGCTGGCTCTATTTAAGAGGTCATAAAATTTGACTGTGAGATATAAAACCAGCAAGGGCTATTTTTTAACTATCAAGAAGTAAAGACATAAATGCATGTTTAATATTTGTAGTGCCACAGTTAATATTTACGCATTCTTTTATTCAATAAATATTTATAAGTGCTCCAGGGAAAACTGTGGTTGTCTGCTTCCTTCAGGATTGCAACCTTGGAAACCCCATGGGCAAGTTCTAATCTTCTCTACAAAATCACTATTTGTTGGAATCAAGTCAACAGCAGTAAGTTTTGTTTTGCTTTACCACGTGACGGACATTGCACTTAAAGTATTGAGATATAACAGCAAGTGTAACTGGTCATGATTTCTCTACTCTTAAAATAGATTTATAGACAGAGACATGATTGTAAGTAAAATATGCAGTGTTTATTTAGAAATACTTCACCTGATGGTATGCACAGGAATCAGATCGACCACATCTGTGGAAGGAACTGCTGGAGAAGCTCAATATCAGCTGTGAAAACTAGGCCGGGGGCTGATTGTGGAACAGACCACCAATTACTCATATGCAAATTCAAGCTGAAGCTGAGGAAAATTAAACCAAATCCACAGGAGCCAAAATATGACTTTGATTTCATACCACTCAAGTGAAGGGGGGGGGAAGGAATCTGTGCATCTCCTAAAAACCTAAAAACAGAGGTGCCCATTTCAAGAAAACTGGGAG
>NW_006406282.1:0-1330 GCF_000299155.1 Elephantulus edwardii
ATTGTAAAGAAAGAAATGTAAACCATAAATATTGACATGTTTGTATTATCGAAATGAAATGGCTTTTCATGGGACATTTTGATTCCCACGACCATATGATCTATTATACTGGAGATGAAAAGGTGAGGAAAAAAACAGGATCACATCCATAGTTAAAAAGGGGATTTCTAGATCCATCTCGAAATACAATATTGGTAGTAAGAGGATAAAATCCATATGCATACAAGGAAGACCTGTTAATACCACTATCATTCAAATTTATATGCCTATAACCAGAGCCAAAGAATAGGAAATAGATGATTTCTATCAATTGTTACAGTCAGAAATCGATCAAACATGTAACCAAGATGTTTTAATAATTATGGGTGACTGGAATGCAAAAGGTGGGAATTAGGAAGAGGGATTAGTAGTCAGAAAATATGGAGGCTGAGGATAGAATGATAGAATTCTGTACAGTCTGTATTCATAGCAAATACCTTTTATAAGAAACATAACCACAGGTTATACATATGGATTTCACATGATGGGGTACACAGGAATCAGATTGACTACACCTGTGAAAGGAGCAGTTGGAGAAGTTCAATGTGAGCAGTGAAAACTAGGCCATGTGCTGATTTTGGAACAGACCATCAGCTGTTCATATGGAAGTTCAAATTAAAACTAAAGAAGGTTAAATCATCCACAGAAATAAAAAATTGACCTTAAGTCTATCTCCCATGAATTTAAAAACCAACTCAGGAAAAGGTTTGAGGCCTTGAATGCTAATTAAGGGATTAAGGGGTATCATATTCTATTCTAAATTATTTTATAACTCTTTAGTTTATCAGATCATCATATAAAAAAATCTTGAATGCTTTTATGAACATTTAGTTTATTAGAGTATAAGGGATAATTAAATAGGTTCTCTATTATATCAAACCTCGAGTTGCTATAATCAAGGATGCTTTAGGCAGAATAGTAAATGATCCAGGAAATATTAAAAGAAGATGGAACGAATATACTGAGTCACGGTATCAAAAGGAATTGGCAGATACAGAAGAATTTCATGAAACAACATATGAGCAAGAGCCTATGGTGATGAAGGAAGAAGTTCTAGCTGCTATGGTGCTGAAGAAGAGTATTGAGGTTAACATGGGCTGCTAGGAAAACTGTAACAGATTCATCCAGGCAAGGGTCAAACCGGGCTGCTCCTTGGAGGCAAGGATTCTAAGGCTCCGTCTAACATACTTTGGAAATGTTGCAAGGAGGGACAGGTCCTTGGAGAGGGACATCATGCTTGGTAGGGTGGAGGGACAGCGCAGAAGGGGAAGGCCCCCTATGAGGTGGATTG
>NW_006406283.1:0-1342 GCF_000299155.1 Elephantulus edwardii
GGGGGGGGAGTCCAGAGCAGGGGCATTGTGAGAGCCCAGCACAGGCCATCCCGAACCCCTAGATTCAAAGTACAGCTTCTGGAGCCAAACAGACTTAATTAACCCTTTAGTGCCCCGTGGATGGTACAGTGAGGTGTCCTAGTGGTGTGCTGCATTGTGTGTTGGGATGCCAACAGAAAGATAGACAGCTCAGATCTACCAGCTGCTCCACAGGAGACATAATCCACCTCAGAAACCCAGTAGAGGGTTTCTGTGAGTCAGCATCGTTTGACAGCAGTGAGTTTGGGGAGTACAGTCATGACCTACGTTTTCCTTCTTCCTCTGGACTTTAGTGGGAAGCTCTCATCCCACCTCTTTGCATGGTGCCATCTAGCAGGGGCCTTTGTAACTGCATGAATCTGAAGAAACGGGTCTTATTCCACTAACTGCAACATAAGAAACCCTCAGGGCACACGTATCCCACTAATTACATAAAAAATCCACATTACCTCCAAGAATGTCAGGTTTTAATTTTATTGAGAATATTGTGTATTACTGAAAACACATGATTTCAACAACAACAAAAAAAAAAGGGCAAAGGAGGAAAGAATTTGGTCTTGAAAGGGTGAAGTTTGAATCCCACTTCCTCCTGTGACCTATTCCCAGGGCTCTTAGCTTTGTCCATCAAGGGCAGCACTGATAGGGCTGCCTTGTGAGTTGGAGGGTTACATAAGACATGCATGTTCGCACACTCAGTGCAGCCCTGGCTCGGGAGGGGGGGCAACAAAGGGGAGCTCTTGTTTGATAGTTGGGCGGGGGGGGACAGGCAGAATCAGGAGAAGTGAAGTCATTGGACCTTCTGTGGTGAGAGCTGGCCTCGGGCACCAGGCTCCCACCCAGCACCCAGCACCCTCCAGCCTGTCCCCATTAACACAACTCTACCCAGAGGAGGTGTCGGTGTATGTTTCCCTCCTCCGGCCTCTTCCCACCCTCCATGCTAATGTGGCCGAACAAGCACGGGGCTTGTTTCCCCATGAACAGTCCACTCATCCTCTGCAGAAGGGAGAGGGGGAAGAGGCCAGCCTCTTTGATAAACTGTGATATGGACTCCAGCGGCAGCCAGCAGCTGGGATCCTGACAAGCCCGCTTCTGTGCTGGGAAGAGGCCGAGGTGGAGAGCAGCAGTGTGCCTGCCAAGATGGCCCTCGGGCCAGCCGGCCACTGGCTCTGCCGCTGTGCTGTCCTCTTCCTCTTCCTCCTCACTCTCTTAACCTGGAGAGTGTGCCAGAGAATGTGTTCATTTTTAGTAAATGACTGTGCCCTCAACTCCCAGGCTGAACCCAAATTCCCCAAGAAATGGGGCT
>NW_006406284.1:0-1371 GCF_000299155.1 Elephantulus edwardii
TCGCAATATTTATTGGTCAAAGGTGATGCGTCCTGTAGAATTGCTGTGTAGATAGGTTTTTCTTGGCCCGAGGGCTGCAGTCTGCTGGCTGTCCTGTGAGATGCCCAACTTCAGCTAGTCAGAGCCGAGCCTCTGTTTTGACCTTTCTGCCGGAACGGATGTCACGTGCTTCTGGCCTCTCCGATTACCTGGGAAGATAGGGGGGTGTCTGCGGGGTCTGGTGGCTGTCGAGTGAGGCGCCCAACATATTATGACATATTTTGGTAATTATAAAGTATCAAAATATCTTTATGATAAAGTGTACATTGTAGTAACATGTAAAATTCGAAATGATACACTTAGAATCTAGGTACCTTGCAAAAAAGTTGCTGAAAATAGATGCACACACAAAAAAGATACTAGATAGATGAAAATATCACCAACTAAATGCAAACAGTAGAATAAGCATTTATGTTAGTTAGGAAAGGAATACACCAAGTTATATACCCAAAAGAATTGGCTGGGATAGAACCATTTCAGGAAGTAGCATCAAGAACCAATTAGCATAAAGTAGATCAAAAACCAATGGCAATGAAGAAGAAAATCAAGTTGCACTGAAAATATTGTAAAAAAAAAAAGATAAGGACCTAGAAGTTGATGGGATACCAACTGATGTGTTTTGACAAATAGATAAAGTACTGGACGTGTTTACCAGACTAACACAGGATATCTTGAAGACAGCTAGCTACCTGGTAAGTTGACTGTAATTGTTCCCATTTCAGAAAAGGTGATCCAGCAGAATGTGAAAATTATTAAACAATATAATTAATATCACATTAAAGAACATTTTTTCTGAAAGTTATTTAAAAATGGCTAGAACAGTAAATCATCAAAGAATTGCCAGAAATTAAAAATTTATTTTAAAAAGGCCATGGTCCCAGAGATTCCGTGGCTGGTGTTAGGTGGGTTTTGACTGAAAGCAGAAACTACCAGAAGGAGGTTTTTGTGCTTCCATGACTATGCAAAGACATTTGTGCATGTTGTGGATAACAACAAATTATGGTTAGCATTGAGAAGAATAGGAAACCCAAGAAACTTAAGTGTGCTTAAGTGAAACTTGTACCTACCCCAAGAAGATCTTGTCTGAACAGAACAAAGGAACAGTACAGGATTTAAAATCAAGAAATATGTGCATCCTTTATCTGTACCTTTTCAATCTATATACTGAGCAAATCATCCAGAAGTTGGACTTAGTGAATAAGAATGTCATGAAATCTTAGGAAAATTTGTAAAAGTAATATATAGAAATTTTAAATTATAACATGTGAGAGAGGATCTACCTGAAATTAAAACATAGGAATGTACCAAAGCCAGGAAAGGACACCACCAAAA
>NW_006406285.1:0-1387 GCF_000299155.1 Elephantulus edwardii
ATATACATACATACACACACACACACTATAGAATAACCGAGGAATGTCTATATGTGTTTCATTAACTTTGCAAAGGCATTTAACTATGTGGGTCACAACAGATCATGGCTGATCTTGAGGAAAATGGGAATCTCAGAACATTTGATCGTGTTTATGCAAAATCTATACTTGGACCAGGAAGTGGTCCTCAAAACAGAGTAAAGAAACACTGCATGGTTCAAAATCAGGAAAAGAGTGTGTCAGGGATGTATCCTATCTCCAAATTTTTCAGTCTACATGCAGAAGAGATAAATTGGGAAGCAGAGCTTTATGAGGAGAAATGTGGCATCAGGATTGGAGGAAGACTTATCAACAACCTATATTATGTAGATGACACAACTAGGCTTGCTGAAGCTGAAGACCTGAAGCGCTTGCTGCAGAAGGTCAAGGACTGTAGCTTTCAATATGCATTGAAGCTTAACATCAAGAAAACAAAGATTCTAAAAAAGAAAAGAAAACAAAGATTCTGACCACTGGGCCAGTTGGTAGCACCATGATAGATGGAGAAGAGATTGAGTTTGTTAACAATTACAGCTCAGCTCCACAATCAACACTCTTAACACCAGCAGTCAGGAAATCAAAAGACAAATTGCATTAGGAAAATTTACTGTCAGGGACCTCTCCAGAGTACTGAGAAGCAACAATGTTGATCTAGAGAGTCAAGTGTGCCTAATCCAGTCCATGGTCTTCACAATTACTTGCTGTGTGTCAGAGAGCTGGGCAATAAATAAGGATTACAGAAGAAGAATCGATGCCTTCAAATTGTGTCCTGGAGAAGAGTCTTAAACATACTGTGGACTGCCAAGAAAACAAATAAGTATGTCTTGGAGAGGATGAAACCAAGTTTCTCCTTGAAGGCTAGGATTTTGAAGCTCTGTCTCATATACTTTAGGCACGTGGCCAGGAGAGCTCTGTCCTTGGAGAAGGACATCATGCTTTGAAGTGTGAAGATACAGTGCAAGACAGGCAGAGCCTGGATAAGATGCATTGATACAGTAACTGGGGCAATGGGGGTTGGCCAAAATTAGTGAGATTGGCTCAGGACAGGGCCAGGTTAAGAGCTGCTGTACATAGGGTTGCTATTGGTCTCAGGTGACTTGATGTCACATAATGATAACAATTATAGAAATATATATCAGGATGGGAGTGTCAGAGACATTGCAATTGGCACAGCACAGAGCAGTTTAAGATTGCTGTACATAGGGTTGCTATGAGTCGCAAGAGACTCGACAGCACATAACAACATCAACAACAAATATATATATATACACACACACATATGTATATATATATATATATACACACACACATACATATATATATATATATATATATATACACACATATA
>NW_006406286.1:0-1330 GCF_000299155.1 Elephantulus edwardii
TTCTAAAGGTTTGTTGCAGAATGGACACATCATAGACGTGTTTAACTTTTTCTACAGTAAACAGATTATCTTCTTCAGTGTTTGCAGAAATCTATGCTTTTCATAATCCCAGATCTTGTCTACAATCTAAAAGCTCCATCATAGTAAAACTATGTTCATAATGAGTCATTAATTCCTTCACAACATCTTTCAACAATTTTTTTCTTTTTAAATTTCTATACATCATATTCATTTAAGAGACTTCGTTATGTCTTCTCTTCTGGAAAAACAATTGAAAGTTTTATCCCTTGTAGAACATCAAGCTTTTTAGCGGTGCATACAGATATTTTCAGTTCAAATCCAGAAAGAACAGATGACAAAGCAAAGCAGGTAACAACACTCACTAAAGTACGTATAGGAGGTAGCTGTCATTGGAAATGGGCGTGGGAGGGAATGGGTGCAGGAGGGAGGAACAAGTGGTTCATAAACCAGCTGAAAATTTAACAACAGAATCATTGATGAAAGAACGGAAGAAAGGCTAAGGAGAACAAAAGAAGCAGCAAAGGATAAAGTGTGAGAGACAGAAGTGGAAAGAGGAATGCGGAGAGTGATGAAGGCAGAGAGAAGCTGGTTTCCTAGTGAAAAGGTTAATTAAATATCTGGTGTCATGGAAATCCTAAAGCACTATTTTTCTGAGTGACTGTGTATATAGTTCCTGTGTTCTTTGTAAGCACACAGAGATGATAATGATTCTCTGCTGATGTCCCTTTTACTTGAGTGCTTTAGTGCATCTTTTTTAAGAAGGACATTAATTTCTTCTTTAAAGCTTTTTACATGTAGAGTTTACTGGGGGGGGGAGGGAGTTTGAAGTAATGCTGCTGCTGTGTAAATAAGTCTTCTGAGCTGTTCTGCCTTGCTTTCTCCAAAATTTTAAGCCAGCAAGCATCCAAAAAAGCTCCAAGTTAAAATTAATGGCCAAACAAGTCAACTCTCATAAACAATGGAGACACAGCACCCACAGTGGTCCAAAGAAATGATTATAAATCATCCCAGGAGGGGGCCCACCAATAACATGACAGCAACACTATTTGTTTCCTGTCTTTTGTATGTTCCTGAGTGTTCATCCAGCTGAACTGTCACAAAGAAACCAGCAGCCTGGGGCAGACAGGTTTGGGAAGGAAGGGTGGGGTTTCGATGTCAGTCTAAAGGGCAAATGCTGATTAGTTTAATAGCACAATCAATAAGAGTGCATCTAAATCCCAAAATCAATCTCCATAATAGTCTATGTGTTTCCTACTGCCAAAGGGGCCCTTTAGAGTAGTGAGAGAAGATCTTCACCCTGAAACCCACA
>NW_006406287.1:0-1387 GCF_000299155.1 Elephantulus edwardii
TGGGATGACAAAGTAAAATATTACAATGAAATGTGCAAGGAGTTGGAGTCAGAAAATCAAAAGGGCCAAACTCGCTAAGCATTTCTTAAGGTCAAGGAACTGAAGAACAAATTCAAACCTCCTGTTGCCATAATGCTTTGTTGTTGTTGTTGTTAAGTGCCGTCGAGTCGCAGGCGACTCATAGTGACCCTATGAAGGAGAGTCCTAGACGTTTGGTCAAGGGTGCTGAGAAAAAATATTAAATCATCCAGGAAGTATTAAAAGAAGATGGAAAGAATATACTGAGTCACTGTATCAAGAGGAATTGGCAGACACAGAAGAATTTCATGAAACAACATATGAGCAAGAGCCTATGGTGATGAAGGAAGAAGTTCAGGCTGCTTTGAAGGAAATATAAAAAAATAAGGCCCCAGGAATAGATGGTATACCAATTGACATATTTCCGCTAACAGATGCTGCCGTGGATGTGCTCACCAAGTTGGTGCCAAGAAATCTGGAGAACAACCCTTTGCCAACTGACTGGAAAAGATCTATATTTGTTTCCATTCTAAAGAAGGGTGACCCAAAAGAGTGTAGAAACTATAGAACAATATCATTGATTTCACATGAAAGCAAGATTCTACTGAAGATTATCTAAAGACGACTGGAACAGCACATCAGCAGAGAACTGCCAGAAGTCCAGACTGGGTTTAGAAGGGGTCATGCTATTAGGGATATTGTAGATAATGCTAGATGGATCTAAGCTGAAAGCAGGGAAAACTAGAAGAATGTATATCTGTGTTTCACTGATTATGCAAAGACATTTGACTGTGTGGATCATAACAAACTGTGACTGACTCTGAGAAGAATGGGAATCCCAGAACACTTGATCTTGCTAACGAGAAACCTATACTTGGACCAAGAGGCAGTCGTCAGAACAGAGCAAGGAAACATCGCATGGTACAAAATTGGGAAGGACGTAAGCCAAGGATGTGTCTTGTCTCCATAGGTTTTCAACCTGTATGCAGAACAGATTATCTGGGAGGCTGGGCTCTTTGAGGAGAAATGTGGTGTCAGGATTGGTGGATGATTCATCAACAATCTGCGTTATGCAGATGATACAACCCTGCTTGCTGAAACTGAGGAAGACTTGAAGAGCTTGCTGCAGAGGGTCAAGGACTGAAGCCTCCAATGTGGACTGAGGCTCAATGTCAAGAAGACAAAGATTCTTACCAGTGGACCAATTGGCAGCATCAGGATGGATGGTGAAGAGATTGAGATTGTACACAGCTTTAGTTTGCTTGGCTCCCCAGTCAACACTCTCGGCATCAGTAGCCAGGAAATTAAAAGACGTATTGTGATGGAAAAGTCTGCTGTTAGGGACCTCTCCAAAGTACTGAAGAGCAAT
>NW_006406288.1:0-1388 GCF_000299155.1 Elephantulus edwardii
TATGGAGATAGGACACATCCCTGGCATACACCCTTCCCAATTTTGAACCATGCAGTGTTACCTTGCTCTGTTCTGACGACTGCCTCTTGGTCCAAGTAGAGAGGATGGAAATAAGCACAGCTCTGAAAAATAAACATGAAGTGGAAGGTGTAACTCTCCATGATCTCAAAACTAACTACACAGTCATAGAAACGAAAACGGCAAGACACATAGACCAATGGAATACATTTGGAAACCCAGAAATCAACTCATCAGCCTTCGGTTTGACAAAATATCAAACCTTATCAAAAGGGGAATTACAACCTTTTCAACAAACGGTGCTGGCAAAACTGGGCATCTACCTGCAGAAAGCTGACTGGTGATGCACATCTCACACATCTTACAAAAAAATGAACTCGAGATAGATCTGATGTGCTTTGGACACATGGCCAAGAGGGTCCATTCCTTGGAGGACATCATGCTTGGAAGGATGGAGGGAGAGAGGAAGATCCTGGATGGGATGTCCTGACAAGATAATTGGGGTTGGGGGGGGGGGAATGAGAAGTCAGTGTGTAGAAGACAACGAGACTGGCTCACAGGATAAGGTAGGTCTCAGAGCTAGTGTGGGTCTTTCCGAGTCGCAGGTGACTCGATGCTTGATGGCACAAAACACCACCAATCCACAAACCAGAAAGTGATACGGTTAAGGAGCAGAGTGTATATTCCTTGTTGTGCAATCGTATTTTAAACTGGAAAAAGTTGGGGTGTGCATACCAGCCCCACTGGTGGTGGTTTTCAAAGCTTTATCCTTTAAGGATAAAGGTTTAAAAGCCAGAAAGGATGGGAGACAAAGGAGGATGGTTAATTTACTCCCTAGCGATTTACTGCCTCTGAAAACCCTTTGGGGGGGGGGTGTCTGCATGAGGTGGTTCTGACTTAAAGGGCCAAACAACAAGGGCAGCAGTTGCCGTCTTTCCTCCCTCAGAGCTGCCCCAACAACTGCTTCTCGGTTAAGAGACCAGAGCTTAAAAGTATGGTGCTACCTGGAGTTCAAATGCCCTGTTAATCTTTCCCTAATTCTGGGTTAAATGAAATATCATTGTTGTTGTGCCCACGAAATGCCCCGCAAAGAAATCCAAAAACACGACTGAAATTTCAAGAGTGTTTGTTTGGTTTTCCACACGTGGAGGCTTTTTCGCCTTCCTCAGAAAGGTGGTGAAGGAAAAAAGCCCCGAGTTTTCCCTCCCACTTGCTTTTATAGCTTTTTCTTGGGTGCCCCTGCTAAGGCAAAGAGATTGGTGGACCAGGGGGTCAGTCATTTGGTCGGCTTTTGATGGGCTGGTTACTTTGCCCGCCTTTACTCTTTTTTGTCACGTAGATACTAGTTAATTCCTTACTTTTTCAAGGAC
>NW_006406289.1:0-1333 GCF_000299155.1 Elephantulus edwardii
CAGTATCTTTCAAATCAGTAAAATTAACTAGCATATTAAAAAAAAAGAATTGATACTTCTGAGTTGTGGTGTTGGAGAAGAGTATTGAATAGCCTATGGACTGTGAAGAGAACAAGCAGGTATATCTTGGACAAAGTGCTACTAGGTACTCCTTAGAGTCAAGGATGGTGAAACTTGGTCTCACATACTTTGGGCATGTTGTTTAGAAGGAACCAGTCCTTGGGAGAAACCATCATGCTGGGAAAGGTGGAGAGGATCAGCATAAGAGAGGAAGAGTCTTCATAAACTGGATTGACACAGTGACTGTAACAATGGGCTCAAGTACATCAGAGATAATGAAGACAGTACATGATAGGGGCAGGGGTCAGATCATTGTTCATAGAGTCTCTATGAACCACAATCACCATGACCACTGCATCATAAAATAAAACACATTTTAATTTTTAAAAAATTGTAAAGGAAAGTTCACAGCTCTTTTATGCATAACAGCAAAAGACTCGACACAATCTAAATGACTATCAACTGGTGAATAGATTAAAAAACATAGTAGCTCCATTAAAAATTGCTGAACTACACATGTAAAATTTCTATTACACATATTTTTATTACAAAAAATTTAAAAGGCACAAATAGGAAAGATAGCTCTTCTTTATAGAGCAATTGCAACTCAGACATACAAAAAGAATGAAGGAAAGGAAAATCATAATTAGAACATCATATTTGTTGTAGCAAATCTAACAATATATATGACGATATCTAACAATATGTATGATGAAAGTGGCAGGGGAACATTTGGTAGAGAAACAGGTTATTTGTATAGTTTCAAAGAATCTCTTCAAGGCATTTATTAATTGCATAGTTAAAATAGTAACTCCACAGGGGTAACTGCTTCCCTTAATATTACAGCCAAAACAACCCTGGTAAGGTCACAACCATCAGCAGGTGGGGGAAACAGGCTAATTTTAATACATGAGCGGTGATATATCTTTGTTTTAATCCACAATCCCCCAGTGGAATTGAGTTAACTTTCATGAAAGGTGTAAATTCTGTCCGTTCTTTTTTTGCTTACACATATTCCATTTTCCAACACAAATACTGACTAACTAGTTGTTTTTGACTGGTGTGGTTTTTTTTTTACATTTGGCAGATAGACACACTTTATTTTTTTAACATTGAAAATGTTTTCTAAAAAGCACCATTACCAGAATAAAGAAGTATCAAGCTGAAAAAAAAAAAAAGAAAATGTTTTCTTTTAATTTATTTTTCATTGTTGAACATTTTCCTCCCCTTCCTCTCCCATATCCCTACCCTCCCCACAATGCACCCCTTTTTT
>NW_006406290.1:0-1386 GCF_000299155.1 Elephantulus edwardii
ATTGTATCTTCAACACTCTTCTCCAGCACTACAACTCAAAGGCATCATTTTTTCTTCTATTACCCTTAGTCATTGTCCAGCTTTCTGATGTATAGCAAGTGATTGTGAAAATTATGGCCTATATCAGGTGCACTTTCGTCTCCAGACTAATATCATTGCTCTTCAGTACTCTAGAGATGTCCTTGACAGCAGACTTTGCCAATGCAATTAGTCTTTTCATTTCTTGACTATTGGTTCCAAGTGTATTGATTATGGACCAATGAGATGCTGTCCTGGTTATGTTTACCAAGTTGTGTCAAGATATCTGGAGGATAATTATCTGGCCATCTGACTGGATGAGATCAATACTTACTCCTTTTATTAAAAAGATGACCCAATAGAATATGGAAATTATAGAACAATATCACTAATATCACATGCAAGCAAGATCCTGCTGAAGATGAACCAAAAACAACTAGAATAGTACATCAGCAGAAAACTGCCAGATGTGCAAACTGGGAGTAGAAGAGACTGTGGTACTATGGACGTCATAGCCTACATTAGATGAATTTTGGCTGAAAGCAGAGAATACCAGAAGAATGTCTATCTGTTTTTCATTGCCTATGCAAAGGAATTTGGCAGTGTGGATCACAACAAATTGTAGATGACCTTGAGGAGAATGGGAATCCCAGAACTCTTAATTGTGCTCATGAGAAACTTATACTTGAATCCTGAAGCAATAGTCAGAACAGAGCAGGGAAACGCTACATGGTTCAGGATCAGGAAAGGTATGCATCAGGGATGCATTTTCTCTCCATACCTTTTCAATCTATGTGCAGAACAGATCACTGAGGATAATGGACTTTATGAAGGCCATGTGGCATCAAGATTGGGGGAAGAGTCATCAAACAACCTCCGTTATGTAGATGATACAACTTTGCTTGCTGAAACTGAGGAAGACATGAGGTGTTTGTTGCAGAAGGTCAAGGACTGTAATCTTCAGTACTGATTAAAGCTCAACATCAAGAAAACAAAGATTCTGCTGATTGGCAGCTTCATGATAAGTTACTATTTCAGTCTGTATTTTATGACCAGATATCATGTTTTTCTATATGCTTTTACAAATATTTTAAATGTAGAACTTATTGAATAATTACCCCTTTCTGAGAATTGCAAGACAAATCAAGTTAAATGCACAATTTATTTAATAAGAGTCATGGACCCAAGCAAGCTGAAGTTGTTAACAATCTCTGTCTTCTCTGTTATCATGAAGCTGCCAATAGACTCAGTGTTAAGAATCTTTGTGTCAAAGCAGATTGGAAATTCTGTGTCTTCAGGGATGATCAATCTATCATCCTTGTCTTATTAGTTTGTGCACTGTCCACTTGGAACTGGCCCTAGCTGACC
>NW_006406291.1:0-1385 GCF_000299155.1 Elephantulus edwardii
ATTGAATACACTATGGACTGCTAAGAAAACAAACAGGTTAGTCCTGGAGTGAGTTAAGCCAGTCTGCTCCTTGGAGGCAAGGACTCTGAAGCTTCATCTGACATGCTGCAAGGAGGGACCAGACCTTGGAGAGGGACGTCATGCTTGGTAGGGTGGAAGGACAGCACAGAAGAGGAAGACCCTCTATGAGATGCATTGATTCAGTGACTGGGGTAATGGGGATAGGTGTGTTGGAGATGGTGAGATTGGCACAGGATAGGGCAGAGTTTAATGCTGTTGTTAATAGAGTCGCTATCAGGTGACTCAATGGCACACAACAACAACAAACATCAATTACAATTGGGGGAAGTGGCCCATCTTTCTCCCAAGGATCCCCCTTTGCATTTCAACAACCTGGGGCTTGCCTTTGAACTGGTAGCACAATGCCATCTGTGTCCAAAAAGACCAAGCACTAAAATGAAAATAAGGCATATAAAAACAACTGGCCTCCAAGTATTCCAATGTAAATGAAAGTTATTCATTTCTTTACATAAGGTGCCCAGTCGTTACCCATTCAGCAGCTCACTGAATGGTTGTTCTAATCTATGAGCTGCTCCCAGAGAACAAGCTGAGGCACTTTTCTTCTCCAAAGATTTGCAACCTTGGAAACACTGCGGGACCTGTCAACACTGATGGAGTCATTAGGAGTCTGAGTCAACTTGACAGGAATGATTTTAATTTCTTTATAGTGTAATGTGGTTGTTTATTGCAGTGGACTCAGAACTGACTCAAAGCTGACCCTCCAGGAGGTTTTCAGAAGCTGTAAATCTCATTGGAGGAGAATAGCAGCTGGAGAACTCAAACCATAGTTGGATTAAAAGCACAATTCTCTCCACACTAGGCATTCATGAAATGCTGGCTTTAGTCTCAATTTCTCAAACAAATTTGTTGGTATTTATAATCAGTTTGATAAAGTGAGTGAGATGGAAAATAAATTGATATATTAAAGGAAAATATTTGTTAAATTAGACAAAAATAAATTAAGGTGATCATATGGATTGAAGCTCAACGTTAAGAAGACAAAGATTCTCACCACTGGACCAATTGGCAGCATCACGATGGATGGTGAAGAGATTGAGATTATTAACAACTTTAGTCTGCTTGGCTCCACAGTCAACACTCTTGGCATCAGCAGCCAGGAAGTCAAAAAATGTATTGCAATGGGAAAGTCTGCTATTAGGGACCTCTCCATGGTAATGAAGAGCAATGGTGTCATTCTGGAGACTAAGGTGCAACTGATACAGGCTATTGTCTTTGCAATCACTTGTTATGCATCAGAGAGTTGGACAATGACTAGGTAGGATAGAAGGAGAATTGATGCCTTTGAGTTGTGGTGCTGGAGAAGC
>NW_006406292.1:0-1332 GCF_000299155.1 Elephantulus edwardii
CATGGACTGCTAAGAAAACAAACAGATTCACCCTGGAGAGGGTTAAACAGGGCTGCTCCTTGGAGACAAAGATTCTGAGGCCTCGTCTGACATACATTGGACATGTAAGGAGGAACCAGTCCTTGGAGAGGAAAATCATGCTTGGAAGTGTGTAGGGACAGTGCAGGAGGGGAAGGCCCTCTATAAGGTGGATTGATTCAGTGGGGTAATCAGGATGGGTGTATTGGAGACAGTGCGATTGGCACAGGAGAGAGCAGAGTTTAGGGCTGTTGTACATAGGGTCGCTGTGAGTTGCAAGCGACTCGACGGCACGTAACAACAATAACAACATTTGTAAAACTTAATATAACTTTTAAGTTTCTCCATCTTTGATCCACTTCTTTCTAAAAAAATACATTTGTTTCTGAAAAATCTGGACTTAGTAACTTACAATATGATCATCAGTCTTTGTTAACTATATACTAGTGAGAATATCTAACCTGTTCTTTTCTCTTTCTGTATCTTTCATGTTGCAGCTAAATCCAGAAATTTGATCTGATTTTATGTATTGACATGATTAAACACAAATGTTTGGTTTTTTCTTCTATCAAGAGACATATCCTAAGTTATCTTCTTTGTTGTTTGATGTGGTTTGCAGATTTGATGCTGAATGCCTAAGTTTATAAATTCATTATAGTTTGAAATTAGTGATGTTCTAACTCTTATCTTTTCATTGACTTCAGAAAGAAAAGTTTGGAGAAATACTTTCACTTTCATTTTGTTACCCTGATATAAAACAGTGTGGCCAGAGTGGGGGCTGTCCTGTACAATCTCCACCAACTCCACAATGAGGAATCCCCACTCACAGCACACAGCTCATATCTATGAGAAGAGATATTTTCATGTCCCCATTTCTACTTTTATTATTTCTAACACCAACTTCCCAGGGCTCTTACTGTTCTGATACTGGGTTCTCTGATGCATTGCAAAGACCACCCAGAATTTACCTTATCTCTATGGTGGAGTTTATTTGATAAGTTATCAGATTAGAGATCAAATGAGAAATAGAATATAATTCTTTGGTTAGTACAGCTTCTTAGGCATGCTCACAGGCCCTCTTACCTTCAGCAACAGTAGGTTCTGCCTTGTGGATCTGGGCCAGTGAATACAAAACTCTTTTCTATCAATTGTGGACTTGCCTTCTATCTCTCTAACAATTTTGTTGTTGTGTACCGTTAACCAAACTATTGCTGACCAATTTTCAGCAGGTTTTCAGAGGCAGTTAGTCGAACAGGAGAAGACTGACCATATTTCTTCCATGGAGAAGTGGGTAGATTAGAACCACATATCTTC
>NW_006406293.1:0-1385 GCF_000299155.1 Elephantulus edwardii
TTATTCCAAACGTTTTTGGAATATTTTCAGCAGAACCTTTCTTGCATGTAATATTAATGATATTGTTCGATAATTTCCGCACTCTTTTGGGTCACCTTTCTTTGGAATGGGAACAAATATCGATCTTTTCCAGTCAGTTGGCCAGCTGGCTGTTCTCCAGATTTCTTGGCACAACTTAGTGAGCATATCTAGGGAAGTGTCTGTTTGTTGAATTATGTCAATTGGTATGCTGTCAACGCCTGGAGCCTTGTTTTTTGCCAATTCCTTCATAGCAACTTGAACTTCCTCTTTCATCACCATAGGTTCTTGCTCATATGTTATTTCATAAAATTCTTCTGTGTCAGCCAATTCCTTCTGATACAGTGACTCTGTGTACTCCTTCCATCTTCTCTTGATAGTTCCTGGACCATTTAACAGTCTACCCAAAGTATCCTAAAGTATTGCCACCCGTGGCTTGAATTTGTTTTTCAGCTCCTTCAGCTTAAGAAACACTGAGCAAGTTTGGCCCTTTTGATTTTCTGACTCCAGCTCTCAGCATATTTCATTATAACATCTTGTTTTGTCATCCGGGGCTGCCTTTTGAAATTTTCTGTTTAGCTCTTTGATTTCTTGGTTTCTTCCTTTAGCTTTGGCTTTTCGACACTCTAATGCAATACTCAAAGTCTCATCTGACATCCATCTCGGTCTTTTCTTCTTTTTCAGCCTTTGTAATGATCTTTTGCATTCTTCCTGGACAATTTACTTGATATCCTCCCAGAGCTTATTTGGTCTGTGCTCATTGGTGCTCAAGGCCTCGAATCTATTCCTGAGATGGTTTTGAAATTCGAGTGGGACAGACTTAAGTTCAAATCTTGGTTCTTGTGGACTTGATTTAATTTTCCTCAACTTCAGCTTGAATTTGCATATGAGTAGTTGTTGGTCTGTCCCACAATCAACATCCAACCTGGTTTTCACTGTTGATATTGAGCTTCTCCACTGAGTCTTTCCACAAATATAATTGATTTGATTCCTATGCATACCATCAAGAGGCAGTCGTCAGAACAGAGCAAGGAGACACTACACGGTTCAAAATCAAGAAGGGGGTTTGTCAGGGATATATTCTGTCTCCATACCTTTTCAATCTGTATGCAGAACAGATCATCCAAGACGCTGGCCAGTACAAGGAGGAATGTGGCATCAGGATTGGTGGAAAAGTCATCAATAACCGGTGTTATGCAGATGACACAGCCCTGCTTGCTAGAACTGAGGAGGACCTGAAGTGCTTGCTGCAGAAGGTCAAGGACTGCAACCTCCTATATGGATTGAAGCTCAACATCAAGAAAACAAAGATTCTCACCACTGGGTCAATTGGCAGCATCAGTATGGATGGTGAAGAGATTGATATA
>NW_006406294.1:0-1376 GCF_000299155.1 Elephantulus edwardii
TAAGTGGAGAAACGACAGCCTTTTTAACAAATGGTGTTGGCAAAATTGGAAAAGTATCTGCAAAAGACTCAAGCAAGATCCACACCTCACTCCATATACAAAAAACAACTCAAGGTGGATCATGGGTCTAGGACTAAAACCAAGGCTATAATCTTCATTAAAGAAAAGCTTAGAAGAATGCTACAAGTCCTAATCCACAACATAAACAGTCTTCCAAGTATCCTGAAAAACCTATAACCAGGAGAAGACAAAATAGATGAATGGGATCTTCTAAGAATCAAATCCCTATGCACATCCAAAAACTTCTCCACCAGGGTAAAAAGGGAAGCCACAGACTGGGAAAAAGTATTTGGTAATGACATATCAGACAAGGGACTTATATCCAGAATTTATTAAATCCTTGAGCACCACAGCAAGATAAAGGTAAATAATCCAATAGAAAAATGGGCACAGGATATGAACAGACACTTTACTGAAGATGATATTCAGATGGCTAACAAGCACATGAAGAAATGTTCAAAATCCCTGGCTCTCAGAGAGATGCAAATCAAAACAACTATGCAATATCATGGTTAGGTATCAATCAAAATAGCAAAATTTAACAGAACAGCAAGCAACAAATGCTGGCAAAGTTGTGGAGAAACTGGAACCCTTATTCACTGTTGGTGGGAGTGTAAAGTGGTGCAACCATTGTGGAAGGCTGTATGGCACTTTCTCAAAAAGTTGCAAATAGAGATATCATTTGACCCAGCAATTCCACTACTGGGAATATACCATAAAGAGAACATAACCGACATCCAAGCAGATATATGCACATCCATGTTTATCACAGCTTTGTTCACAATAGCAAGGATTTGGAAACAACATAAGTGCCCATCAACAAACGAATGGATAGAGAAGCTGTGGTATATTCACACAATGGAATACTACGCTGCATTGAAAAACAAGTAACTCATGCAATATTATTCAAAATGGGTGACCCTCGAGGACATTATGCTGAGCGAAATATCTCAGTCACAAAAGGACAAATACTTCATAATGCCACTGTTGTAAAACAGAACTGACATAGGGGTTGGGTGGAGACTGAGAAGGATGAGTTCAGTAATGTATATTGCATTGAAACAGATGAGGGAGAAAACTATTTAAGAGGGAAAATTATTAGGGATCTTTGTCATGACAGGAGTCCAGAGCGAAGGGTGTATAGTGGAGTGAACCTAGAGGGAGGGTTTGTAAAGCAATGAAAGAATTTTTCTTTAATTTTCCAAGACTGTAGTGTACTAGGGCGGAGGGTTCAGTGGGGACAAAAGTGCAACAATGGCTGAATGGAAATCCAAAGTCTCTGTAAATTTTCACTGAAATTAATAATAAATTTAAAA
>NW_006406295.1:0-1385 GCF_000299155.1 Elephantulus edwardii
ATGGGCACAGGATATGAACAGGCACTTCACCAAAGATGACATTCAGATGGCTAACAAGCACATGAAGAAATGTTCAAAATCCCTAGCTCTAAGAGAAATGCAAATTAAAACAACTATGAGATATCATCTCACTCCAGTCAAAATAGGAAAATTTAACAGAACCTGGCGAGGTTGTGGAGAAACTGGAACCCTTATTCACTCTTGGTGGGAGTGTAAAATGGTGCAACCCCTGTGGAAAGCTGTATGTCGCTTTCTCAAAAAGTTGCAAATAGAGATACCATTTGACCCAGCAATTCCACTACTGGAAATATACCCCGAAGAGACCATAACTGACATCCAAGCAGATATATGCACACCCATGTTTATTGCAGCTTTGTTCACAATAGCAAGGAGTTGGAAGCAATCTAAGTGCCCATCAACAAACGAATAGATAGAGAACCTGTGGTATATTCACACAATGGAATACTATGCTGCATTGAAAAACAAGGAAGTCATACAATATTATTCAAAATGGTTGACTATGGAGAACACTATGCTGAGTGAAATATCCCAGTCACAAAAGGACAAATATTGCATGGTGCCACTGTTGTAGAACGGGACGGACCTTGAGGTTGGGGAGAGACTGAGTAAGATGGGCTCAATAATTTATACTGTACTGAAACAGAGGAGGGAGAAAACTGTTTAAAAGAGATATGTGAGTAGGTATTTCTGTCATGACAGGAGTCTAGAGCGATGGCTACATGGTGGAGTGGACCTGTGGGAAGGTTTTTTTAAAAATGAAAGCATTTTCCTTTTACTTTTCCAAGAGGGTAGTGTTCTGGGGGGAAGCCTTGGGAGGGGACAAATGTGCAACAATGACTGAATAGAAATTCAAAGCCTATGTAAATTTTTACTGAAATTAATAACAAATTTAAATTTAAAAAAAAGAATTAGTTAGAGTAAGGATGGCAATGGATTTATAACTGCTCATGCTAATAACACTATATCGTGGCATGGAGGAGGAATAGTGGAAATGTATCCACATTTACAATATTCTTACCAAAACCATTTATGAAAAATAGGAACTGCATTGGAATATGTATCTCTGGATTGGAAATGATCATATTGTTAATATTTCTTGCCTTAAGCTTAAAAGATTATAATGTTCAAAATTTTTTGTTATACATTTGTTTAAACTTTACCTCTTTTAACAACTGGAATCTAGAGGGAAGAGAAAAGACCAGAGAACGGCCAAAATTATTGGGTCAGCTATTGCTCCCAGTTTAGGGCCTGTGTCAAGAAAAGGAAGTCTTACTCATATACAGCGCCACCCAAAGGTAATAAAGGAGGTCAGAATTGCTTCCACTGTGGAAAGCTGGGCCACTTCAGTAGACAGTGTCACAGAC
>NW_006406296.1:0-1384 GCF_000299155.1 Elephantulus edwardii
GAGTCGCAAACGACTCGACAGCACATAACCACAACAACAACATATATATATATATATATATGAGTTGTTCAAAATGATGCTAAGGAATGCATACCTGATTTAAATACCTGAAAAATTGTTTTTTAAATAATTTACACTGATTTTTGGGCTTTAGTTTTGAATATCTATGTGTTCCAAAGTACTGAAGAACAATGGTGTCTCTCTGGAGACTTAGGTGTGTCTGATACAGGCCATGGTCTTTGCAATCATTTGTTATGCATTAGAGAGTTGGACAATGACTAGGGAGGATAGAAGGAGAATTGATGCTTTTGAGCTGTGGTACTAGGAAAGAGTATTGAATGTACCATGTACTACTAAGAAAACAAACAGATTCATTGGTTAAACCAGGCTGCTCCTTGGAGGCAAGGATTCTGAGGCTTTATCTGACATACTTTGATCATGTTGTAAGGAGAGACCGGTCTTTGGAGAGGAACATCATGCTTGGGAGAGTGGAGGGACAGCGCAAGAGGGGAAGGCCCTCTATGAGGTGGATTGATTCAGTGACTGGAGTAATCGGGATGGATGTGTCAGAGACAGTGTGATTGGCACAGGACAGAGCAGAATTTAAGGCTGTTTTGTTGTACATAGGGTTGCTATGAGTCGCAAAAGACTCAAGGACACATAACAACAACAATAACAACAACAACAACAACAACAACAACGTGTGAAAATTAGTGGATAAATAATTTTATTCTCCTTTAAAAGGAACACAGCAGTGACATAACTGTCAAGATTTCTTTTTTTATCATTTGCTTCTTGCTGGCTTTAATTGTTTAAGACAGGACCAGTAACATTTAATTTTATTTAATTATCTGATTCCTGGACGTGAAGGACTACTCTGCCTCCAGAAGCCAGGCAAGCCAGGCTTGGCCTAGGGTTTAAGGCAGCAGTGGGCTTCAAGCACAAAAGGGGAAGAGGGGAGAGAAGGCAGCCATGTTCTCCCAGGTTTGCTCCGTCCAGGGCTACTATGACCTGGTTGCCAGAGAGAGCATGGTGCTGTGTGCGTGGGTGCTGTGGCAGTTTTTGGACTCGAAGGACTACTCTGCCTCCAGGAACCAGGCAAGCCAGGCTTGGCCTAGGGCTTAAGGCAGCAGGGGGCTTCAAGCCCAAAAGGGTCCTCGGGCCAGACTTTCATTGTTTTTGTTCAGACATTCCTCTAGGTCGTATAGCCCTGGTGTACAAGTTGCCGTACTGCAGTCA
Source organism: Elephantulus edwardii (assembly GCF_000299155.1). Classification (NCBI taxonomy): domain Eukaryota; kingdom Metazoa; phylum Chordata; class Mammalia; order Macroscelidea; family Macroscelididae; genus Elephantulus; species Elephantulus edwardii. The sequence continues at coordinate 1,240 of NW_006406296.1, forward strand.
CTTATGGTTGCTGTGAGGCTGAACACTGTGACACTGATGTGTCAAATGTGTTAATGGTTGGCTACCCAGTGCAGACAGAGAGTGGGGTGGAGCTCCCTGATTAAAACAAGCTTGGGAGGAGGAGTGGCATACAGTTCCATAATAG
>NW_006406297.1:0-1383 GCF_000299155.1 Elephantulus edwardii
TCTTTTCTTAAGCTGTAAGGTGGAAAACAACTTTTGAATGATTTCCTTGTTAAAGGTATACTGATCTGTTAGAGATATTACTTCATGTACGTCACACATGCATGAAAAAAGTTACAAAAATATTTTCTAAAAAACATTTTCTAAAGAAACCTGACGGTAGCACGGGAGTTATTGCGGAGATCAGTCTGATTCCACTTGGGGGTCCGGATCCATGCCCCACGCATCCTGGGCACCAGCTACTGGGTCTCCTGGTCTGTCTGACCCAGCCTCGCTCTGGGGAGCCTCTGAGGCCTGTTCACCCAGAGGACAGCACCGAGCATGCTCAGAAGCAGGGGCACCTTCAGGAAGACCAGGAGCCTGATGTGGACGCTGTTGAGCAGAGACCTGTGGGGACAGAGTGACAGACAGTGAGCTGCCTCCTCAGAGGGGCGGCCTGAGCCTCCTCTTCCGCCTGCCCACGAATCCAAGCCCTGCGTCCAGACTAGTCCTCATCAGGACCAGTGCTGGGAGATCCCTTGAAGGACCACTGTCCCTAACTCTTAACTTGGACCTGAGGACATGAAGAAGGGCCTGGCTGAGGGGACAATGTGAGGGAACATGAGGCATCCACGTGAGACCTGCGTCTCTGTCACTGTCCCCAGTGCCTCGACAGAGCCTTCTTTTGCCAGGACACACACAATTAGGAGTGGAGAAGGAAACATCTCAATAGATGCAAACATCAATAGATATTAATACTTTCCTATTTCCATAGAGGGACTTCTGGTGTAGCTCTAGAGGGTAAGGAGTTACACTGCCAACCCAAAGTTGAGTGGTTTGAATCCACCAGCTGCTCCATGGGAGAAAGATGGGCAATCGCCACTCATGCAATTCACAGTCTCTGAAAAGCTGCTTGAAGGTCAGCGATGAGTCAATTTTAACAGCATATAACAATGACATTGTCACAGAAAAGTAGGTATGGTATACAAATTGCACGATGTCCTCAACTTCCAATAAATTCAAGTTAAAACAAATCACACTGAAGTTCATTCTTTAAGACCCTTTCTCTTGTACATGGCTGCATTATACTCCATTGATCAGATGGTATGGTATTTCACTTAACCACTCCTTATTAACAATTTCCCTCCATCTTTTGTGATCATAAATCCTGCTACAATAAGTAACCTTACCTTTCCACTATTTTGCTGTTTGGGCTGCATTAATGCTTTACTCTGAAGTTAATAAAATTTTGAGGTCACTGTGGGACCAAATAGCTTCTTATCAGCTAGAAATCTAAAGGTTAATGGCTCAAATCTCTCCAGGCATGGCATGTGGGAAAAGCCTAGTAATGTACTTTTGAAAGATTACAGTCAAGAAAATTATATGAAGCAGTAATACCCTATGAAA
>NW_006406298.1:0-1383 GCF_000299155.1 Elephantulus edwardii
TGTACGGCTTCTCCCCCGTGTGCACCCTCAGGTGGCCCTGCAGGTGCGAGCTCTGGCTGTAGCTCTTGCCGCATATGTCACACCTGTAGGGCTTCTCCCCCGTGTGCACCCGCTTGTGGCTCAGGAGCCCCGAGGCGAACCTGAAGCCCTTCCCGCACTCGGGACACATGTAGGGCTTCTCGCCCGTGTGCAGCCTCTGATGGGTGCGGAGGTTGGAGCTGTACCGGAATCCCTTCCCACACTCCAGGCAGGTGTAGGGCTTCTCCCTGGTGTGGACTCTCTGGTGGGCCTGGAGGTCTCCACTCCGGCCAAAGCTCTTCCCGCACTCACACGTGAAGAGCTTCTCCCTCAAGTGCAGCTTCTGGTGCGTGAGCAGCCCTGAGCTGTAACCAAACCTCTCCCCACACACGTCACACTCATATAGGCCCTGCCATGGCTGAACCTGCGGATGGGGCAGAAGGTAAGCACCGTAACCAAAGCTTTCCCCACACTCGGCACCTCGGGAGGGTTTCTCTTCTATAAGATTCTTTTGGTGAGTGCTAGTATGTGGGCCAAGTGCCAGTTCCCTTGCGTCCTGGGCTCGGCTCTCAGGCTTGTCCCTGGGGCGGACTTGCTGCAGCTTGTGCAGTGCAGCCTTGGTGCCTGGTCCTTGGTCACTCTCAGCCTGCATGTAGGCTGTCTGGCCAGTGTGGGCCACAAGAAGGTCAACACCAGGCCTGAGACCCTGACCACACTCAGCATCTGCAGGGGACACCCCTCCTAAGGGGTCACTTTGCTGTCTGTCTGGACAGGCGCTCCTCCCCACACTGTCCTGATACTCATAGGGTCTTTCTTTCCAGTGCACTTGTGGATGAGTGGGAAGGTCGGACTCATTCCTGAAGCCACCTCTACATGTCTTACTGCTAAACCCAGTCTCTCTAGTTTTAGGGTCACAAAGGATCGCCTCATCGTCACAGTGACTGCTATACTTGCGGCAGTCATATGCCTTCTCTCCTTCAGGTATTCTGAGGTCACGGTGACAATGTGATATTCTGCTGAAGGCATAATTACTCCAATCATATTTATATAATGTTTCTTCCATGTCACAGTTTCCTTGAACTTTCCACGGCCCGTTCACCAGGGCCCCAGATTCCCAAGCGGGGACCGGACTCACAGCTTCCCACGCTGGACACCGTGGATCCTCTGCATTGGTGGAAACAATCCTTTCAAGACCATCCACCAAGCTCTCAGTCTGGAAACCCCGAGGAGATTTGTCTTTCCTCCTTTGACAATGGGGAGCATCTTCTGAAAACGAGGGATCTTTCCCTGGAGGAGTCCCTCGATGCTCGGGACCCCCACTTAGCTCTCCAGTCACCTGCTCCCAGATTTTCCAGTAGGTCAGCT
>NW_006406299.1:0-1382 GCF_000299155.1 Elephantulus edwardii
GGTTGGCGCAGGATAGAGCAGGGTTTAGAGCTGTTGTGCATAGGGTCGCTATGAGTCGGAAAAGACTCGATGGCACATAACAACAACAACAACAGATAAAAAGAAAGTATTATTTAATTTAATTTTAATGTTAAACACAGAAGCAAAAGTCAAGCTTTGTTATAGAATTGTTTTAAAAAATAAACAACTATTCTTTTTTCCCCCCTAGCAACTCTATATCTTCATAAATGTCAACCCACCAAACGAAAAAAGGAAAGTCAAGCAAACACAGAAAATCTGCTGATTTTTAAGTGAGGGTTTCCCCCCCTTTTCCTTTTAAAATTTAAGTACTCATCATGGTATTTCAAAGGAAAAATGCTATTCTTATGGAGATTATATTTTTTGTTTTATGAAACTGGTTGTTACATGAAATATGAAGGCTGGGCACCAAGTCTGTAATCTATCTTTAGATTTTGTGAAGTTATATCTTAGAATCTAGAAGTGTCTTCTCAACACATTTTCTCCCTAAAGTCATCCAATCTTATAACTCAAATCACCATCTGTAAATAGGTGACTTCCAAGATTTGTCTCTAAGAGAGAACTGTTCTTAAAAAAATTCAGTGCCATATAGCTAGCAGTTTTAACGGTTTCATTCCTCTACTTGTATATTACAAAGAGGGAAAACAATGACCCTTCACTTACCAGTGTTGAAAGTTATGAAATACACCCCCAGATGAATAAACAGAAACACATATACATGCACACATAAGTCCTCCATTATATACTTTATTATTAGTAAATATGGTTGCAATTAACATTACCATAGTACAATTGTTATTATGGATAAAAATTGAATGTAAAAAAAAATCTAAGTAATATTCTCCCCTCTTACCCATTAATTAAATATATTCATCAAGACTCACTACCATAGAGTCAATTCCAATTAAAAATGAAATGCCATTGGAGTTCCAAGTCTGTAAATCAAATAAAGAGGATAGAGTGCTCATGATTTTCTCAAATACTCATATAATATTTTGAGTAATTTACTCTCCAGCACATTTCATTCCAAAGAGCTTTTCTATTGATTTTCCTATTTCTTAATCATGACTTTTTTTAAATTTGAAATTCATTTTACTTTTTTAAAATTTATTTTAATTATCTTTCTAAATACTATTATTTATTTGAAAATTTTTTATCTTTCTAATTATTTCATATCTATGTTTTTCTCAAAGAGTCTGATAAGATCTCCCTAATTCCATATGTGGCTGACTTTGAGAAGAATGGGAATCCCAGAACATTTAATTGTGCTAATGCAAAACCTATACTTGGACCAAGAGGCAGTAGTCAGAACAGAGCAGGGTAACACTGCATGGTTCAAAATTGGGAAGGGTGTACGTTAGGGA
>NW_006406300.1:0-1382 GCF_000299155.1 Elephantulus edwardii
CATGTTTTGTTTCAGATTGGTGATTGCAATACCTATGTGTTCATTTCAGAATCAATTTTATTTCACTTGTTTCAATACAGTGTATGTAATCCATTCTTTTCCTGATCTCCCTGTCTCCTATACCCTTACAACTCTCCTATTTTCTTAATCAGTCTTATACAGTCTTTGTTCTTTTGTGTATAAGTTATTTAACTCAGAATAATGTGCTACAGACTCATCCATATTATGTAGTGTTTAAATGAGTTTGTCATAGTTTTTCGATGCCACCTAATACTCCATTGTGTGAATGTACCCAGTGTCTCTATTTATTTGTTCATGGACAATAGAACTGCTTTCATTTATTTTCTGTTGTGAGTAATACTACAATGAGCATAGATGTGCATAATTTTGTTTGTACTTCAGCTATGAATTCTTTAGGGCATATTCCCAGTAGTGGAATTGTTGCGTCAAACAATATTCTATTTTTCACCTGAGGAATGCCAAACTGTTTTCCACAGTGGTTGTACCATTTTACAATTTCCCCAGCAGTCCATAAAAGTTCCAACCACTCCATATCCTCACCAGCATTTGTTATTTGCTGTCCTGTTGAACTTTGCCATTGTTGCTGAGGTGAAACAATATCTCTTCCTTGTCTTAATTTATAAGTATAAAATTTTAATATCTAGAAAATAATGATCCTTACCACTGGGTCAATAGGCAGTATCGTAGTATCATGATAGATGGAGAAAAGATTGAGATTGTTAATAATTTCATCTTATTGAGATCCACAATCACCACTCTTGACACCAACAGTCAGGAAATCAAAAGACGAGTTTTTTGAGGAAATCAAAAGGAGAAGGTCTGAAGAAGACATTTCAATCATGGGTGACGTTAAGAATTTCCTGTATGCCTGGTATGGCAAAAGGAAGATGACTCCATCCTATGAAATTAGAGCAGTGGGGAACAAAAACAGGCAGAAATTCATGTGCGAGTTCATGTGGAAGGGTTTAATTACACTAGGATGGGAAATTCAACCAATAAAAAAGATGCACAGAGCAATGTTGCCAGAGACTTTGTTAACTATTTGGTTCGAATAAATGAAGTAAAGAGTGAAGAATTCCCAGCTGTTGGACTTGCTCTCCCTACACCTGCAGCTAGAGTCTTCTGATGGTACAGAAAGTACTGACGGAAGTGCTTCTACCATGGAAGTACCACTTCCTCCACATCTGGCCCTCAAGACAGAAAATAATACTACACCTGGAGCCTCTGAGTATGGTGTTCCTGCACAAACCTGGGATCGGACTAACAACTTGAAGGAATACTACTCAAAGAAGGAGGAACAAGAAGCACAAGCGACTCTAGAATCAGAAGAAGTGGATTTAAATGTTGGGCTTCATGGAAAC
>NW_006406301.1:0-1323 GCF_000299155.1 Elephantulus edwardii
TCCAGCACCACAGCTCAAAGGCGTCAACTCTCTTTCTATCATCCCTAGTCATTGTCCAGCTCACTGATGCATAACAAGTAATTGCAAAGACCATGGCCTGTATCAGGCGCACCTTAGTCTCCAGACTGACATCATTGCTCTTCAGTATTTTGAGAAGTCTCTGACAGCAGACGTTCCCAGTGCAATTCATCTTTTATTTTCCTGGCTTATGGTACCAAAAGTGTTGATTGTAGAGCCAAGCAACTGAAGCTGTCAACAATCTCAGTCTCTTCACCATCTATCATGATGCTGCCAATCAGCCTAGTGGTGAGAATCTTTCTTTTCTTGATGTTGAGTTTCAATCCGTATTGAAAGCTGCAGTCCTATGCAGCAAGTACTTCGGGTCCTCCTTAGTTTCAGCAAGCAGGGTTTTGTTATTTGCATAATGCAGATTGTTGATGAGTCTACCTCCAGTCCTGATGCCACACTTCTCCTCAGAGAGCCCAGCCTCCCAGATAATCTGTTCCACATATAGATTGAAAAGATATGGAGATAGGACACATCCTTGACACACACTCTTCCCAGTTTTGAACCGTGCAGTATTTCCTTCCTCTGTTCTAACGACTGCCTCCTGGTCCAAGTATTGTTGCTGTTGTTATGTGCTGTTGAGTCGCTTGCAACTCATAGCGACCCTATGTACAACAGCTCTAAACTCTGCTCTGTCCTGTGCCAGTCTCATTTTCTCCAACACACTCATCCCAATTGCCCCAATCACCGAATCAATCCACCTCCCAGAGGGTCTTCCCCTTCTGCACCTGCCCTCCACCCTACCAAGCATGATGTCCTTCTCCCAGGACTGGTCCCTCCTTAAAACATGACCAAACTATGTCAGACAAAGCTTCAGAATCCTTGCCTCCAATGAGCAGCCCGGTTTGACCCTCTCCAGGATGAATCTGTTTGTTTTCTTAGCAGTCCATGGTCAGCACTCTTCTCCAACCCCAAAGCTCAAAAGCATCAATTCTCCTTCTATCCTCCCTGGTCATTGTCCAGCTCTCTGACGCATAACAAGTGATAGTAAAGACCATACTGTACCAGATGCACCTTAGTCTCCAGAGACACACCGTTGCTCTTCAGTACTTTAGAGAGGTCCCTAACAGCAGACTTTCCCATCACAATGTTGTTGTTGTTGTTGTTATGTGCCGTCGAGTCGTTTGCGACTCATAGCGACCCTATGTACAACAGACTTAAACCGTGCTCTATCCTGTGCCAATCTCATTGCCTCTGACACACCCATCCCGATTACCCCAGTCACAATACGCCTTTTAATTTCCTGGTTGCTGGTGC
>NW_006406302.1:0-1381 GCF_000299155.1 Elephantulus edwardii
GAGTTCACTTATTACTCTAGAGTTAGTATTATTAAATAATTTTATTAAATTGTTTTGTAGTTGTCAGAGTGAAGCCAATGCAGTTTTCATAATTTTTCGTTTCAAACTCATAACTTAGGTAAGAAAACAAACTTTGCCTACTGGTTTACTTCACTAAAAGCAAAAGCGATTTTTATAATAGTAGTCTATTCTTAAATACTAAGTGAAAATATAGTAGTTGTGACACAACCAACTGCCTCTCACTAAAAAATTCACTGCTGCTATATTGGGATCAACACATATACTGGTTTTCTGATGCTCTATATTGCATAGCTGGTGATTGTCCATTTTTCTCTCTCAGAGCTACTGGCGAATTCAAACAGCCAGATATAAGTTTGGCTTTAAGGTTAACTCCAAGAGTGAACTCCTGACTAGGTTAGCAGAGCATCCTCAGCACAGAACAGGCCTGATGTTTTGCATCTGTAAGGTTACAACCTTGAGAACTTTATGGAGAGGTGCTACTCAGCACACATAGGGGCCATTGAGTGTTAGAATTGACCTGAATGCATCTAATAACAATAATTTCAGCAATAAAAGTTAGTAAACAAAAGAATTTGCACAGTTGCGATGATATGACAAAATGTGTACTCTTTGAGCTTATGAGCATAAGCTAGCAGGATTTCACAATTCATTACTGGATGTATATTGAGCTGTGCCACGTATCCAGCCAGAGTGAGAGATTTTAGAAGTAGAAACAGTCTGATCCTGGTTCTGCAGAGTCTCACATTCTCAGACAATGAAAGAGAAAGAATCTACAGAAAAACCAAAGGACCTAGATACAGCATGAAAAGTATAGTAATAGAACTAAGTGTGAAGTAGTTTTGTGAGGCAAAGGAAAAAATAAAAGTTAAATATGCTGCAGGACCACACTGAAAACTGAAGGTCCTTTCTGCCACTAGCAAGAATGACAGAGTCAGAGAACAAACGTAGAACATTATGGAATTCAGAGAGTATAAAAGGAGATATAGCAATGTAGATTATGTCTCTAAAAAGAAAAAAAATTTAGGCAAGGTAGCCGTACTATATGTGAACTCTGGTGGCATAGTACATAGTTGCTCTGTTAACCCAAAGATGGTGACTCTCTGATGGTTCAAATCCACTAAGAATCACATGGGTAAAATACGGGCAATTTCCTGTGTGATTTACAGCCTCAAAACACCTGCTGAAGGACTAGATATGAGTCAGCTATTACTTGAAGATAGTGAGTTCAGTTTTTACCTTTGGGTAGTAAGTTAATGGATGACTTGTGTTTGTCTTCATTTGTGCTTTTCCTTATTTTTAAACTCATCTAGAATAAGCATGTATTATTTTGGTACATCAAAAGATATTAATATATTTTATT
>NW_006406303.1:0-1380 GCF_000299155.1 Elephantulus edwardii
TAGATAGGCAAGGGAGTAGAGAGGAAGCTCCCACTCACTTGCTGTAAGTGTGGATCTAAAGGACACTTGGCCAAGTGCAGCGCACATCAGGTCCTCGTGGCTGTCAGGACTGACAGACCCCAGCTTCCAGCTGGAAACAAAGGAGGACGCTCCAACAATTCAGATCCTCCCAGAAGAGCCATGGGTGAGCATTAATATTGCTGATAAGTATATTTGTTTTCTGCTGGACACACGAGTCTATATTCGGCCTTAAAAGCCTTCTCGGGTCCCATCTCTCCCTGCTATTCCTTAGTTGTTGGAATTGATGGAAAACCTCATAAGCACTTCCTTACTTCACCTCTTCCTTGCATGTGGCCTTCCTAGCTGTAAAACAATCCAGTGGTAAATGGAAGCTGGTCCAAGATTTAAGAACAATAAATGACATAGCCTCTACATCTTGTGGTTCCTAGCCCTTTCACTATAATAGACAAAGTGCCAGCCAATAAGACTTTTATTTTAAGGATTATCTTCCCTCTGTAACTTGATTTATGTCATTGTTAGAATCTCTAAGTGGAATATTATTGCTTTTCATTGTTGACTCATGTACTTTAAACTTGTTAGTTAAATATGTGTCTTATAGACTGCAGCAATTCCATGATGCATCTTCAAGGATATGAACGTGTATCTTTAAGCATAATTGATAACAGTGCATCTAAATTCCAAAATCAATCTCCTCAAAGGTATATGTGTTTCCTATTGCCAAAGAGCCCTTCAGAGTAGTGAGAGAAGATCTTCACCCTGAAACCTACAGCATCCCTTTTCAGCAGGAAGTAGCTAAGAGAGTCTGCCGCCCCATTTTCCTTATGAATCAGGGTGAAATCTCTCTCAGGGAGGAGTGACAGGGAATGGCAAAGGACTCACAGACAAAGGAGATTAATCAGAACGTGTTTTGATGGGGACTATGGCAACATAACAATGGAAGCCAACCCTCAGGGAATGCTGCTTTATTGGAAGTATTTTTGTGAACTTATTTTGCTTTCTTGGTTATATTTGTTTGATTATATATAAAGGATTAAGAGACAAGGAAGAATGAATCCTGAAGAAAAGAAATTATGCTCATCTTGATAATCTCAAAATTATGATTTAAACAAAAGAGGGGGAAATGAGGGAAGCCGAATATCAAATTTACTAATAGTAGACCAAATACTATATCAGGAAATGAGAGAGGCTTAATACAAGCTGAAGGTCACCTTGTGGCACTAAGGTGTTCCCTAAGAGTCAACATTGTTCTTAGTTTGTATCAACTGAATCCCTCCCTCCTGTTTGTTGTTGTTGTTATGTGCCATCGAGTCTTTTGCGACTCACAGCGACCCTATGCACAACAGCGCTAAACCCTGCTCT
>NW_006406304.1:0-1378 GCF_000299155.1 Elephantulus edwardii
TTAAAAATCTACTCATTTCTTTGTTCTTGGAAGCATGTGTGCATAGCTAAGGCCCTCGATGTTCTCTCCCTTTGCAAGGTGACTTCTCTCTTTTAATAAATCCTTATTTGCATAAGCCTGACCTCTTGCTTTGTTATTTTTACTTAGCAAGGGGGGGGGGAACCCCTCAACTGAAGTGAGGAGTCTTGTAATAAGAATCATTAGGATAATTAGGAAAACTTCCTCTTTCAATCTGTCATGTTCAATGGTGCAGGAAAAAGGACTTAATGCTAACACTGCTACAGGAACACAAGTCCATCTGAAACACTGCCCATCAAGAGAAAATGTTCCAGTTTTCGGGGGCCCATTCCATGAGATCACAATATGTATTGCACTGGGAAAAGTCAGGAGTCAGGGGCCTATTGAAATATTGAGGAGAAATGATGTCATTTTGAGGACTAAGGTGCATCTGATCCAGGTCATGGTATTTTCAGTCACTGCTGAGAGCTGGACAGTGAAAGTTGGCAGAAGAATTGATGCCTTTGAGTTGCGATGTTGGAGAAGAGTACTAAACAGCCTATGGACTGCCAAAAGAACAGACACACACACCTTGGAGAAGGTGTAGCCGGAGTGCTCCTTGGAGGCAAAGATGACAAAACTTCATCCAACATATTCTGGGCATGCTGTTAGGAAAGACTATTCCTTAGAGAGGGGCATTATGCTTGGGGAGGTGGAGGGACAATGAAGGAGAGGAAGACCCGCAGCCAAGTGAAGTGACAAAGTGACTGAAGTGATGGTTTCAAGTGTGTCAGAGGTGAGAATGGCAGAGGATAGGCCAGGGCTCAGATCTGCTCTTCAAAGGGTTGCTATGAGTCATACTCGACTCGACAGCACCTAACAATTGTAGGCCTCATAGCCTAGTAGTAAGAAGCTATGCTGCAATCGCCAGGGTGCATGGTTCAAATCCACCAGCTGCTGCACAGGAGAAGGATGGGCCATCTGCTCCCATGCAATTAACTGCTTCTGAAAACCCACTGAAGGGGCAGCTATCAATCAATTCACACACCTACAACAACATTATAGGCATGTGGTCAAGAGGGGCCAGTCCATGGAAAGGGACATCATACTTGGAAAAGTGGAGGGTCAGTGAAAGAGACAGAGCACCCTCAATGAGATGACTGACATGGTGACTGTCACAGTATGATCAAGCGTGTCGGAGGCGGCGAGGTTGGCTCAGGACAGAGCAGATTTCATAGCTGTTATTCACAGGTCATTAGGTCATTGTGAGTCACCATCCACTCAACGGCACAGAACAACGTTCTAGAACACTGGCTTTTAAAAAAGCATGATGGTGACTTTTTCAATGGTCTCTTTTGAAATCCATAATAGAGTGATACGC
>NW_006406305.1:0-1320 GCF_000299155.1 Elephantulus edwardii
AAAAAATCACTTGATCTATCCTGGAGCAATTGAGAGGTGGGGATGGGGAATCTTGCTTCAGACTCTGTGCCAGAATTTCAAAGATGTAAAAGAATTCACTCTTTAAATGTGTTCTGATCTATACTTGTTTCTGAAATAAGGTAGATAACAAGAGTCTTAGGTTGAAGTTATCCATGGATTGTGGATAAGTGACCCTTATTTAAATATATGCTGATTTTTCTCGTTCTAATAGAGAAAATTATTCTTTCCAATACATTGTTGTTGTCCCTGTTGTTATGTGTCATCAAGTCTCGTGTGACTCAAAACACTTTTTACAAGAGCTCTGAAGCCTGCCTCGTTCTGAATCACTGTCATTGACACTAACACACCTACCCCATTATCCCAGTTACTGTATTAATCCATCTTATCTGGGGTCTTTCTCTCCTGTCCTGCCCCTCACCCTTCTAAGCATGATGCCCTCCCCTCCTTAGGGACTGGTCCCTCCTGGCCACATGCCTAAAGTATGTGGTTTGGAGCTTCAAAATTCGAGCCTCCAAGGAGAAACTTGGTTTCACTCTCTCCAAGACAGACTTACTTTTTTTCTTGGCAGTCCATGGTATGTTCAAGATGCTTCTCCAGCAACACAATTCAAAATCATCCATTCTTCTTCTGTCATCCTTAGTCATTGTCCAGCTCTCTAATGTATAGCAAATAACTACAAAGACCATGGACCAGAACAGGCACACCTTAGCCTCTAGAATGACATTGTTGCTTCTTAGTACTCTGGAGAAGTCCTTGACAGCAGATTTTCCCAATGCAATTCATCTTTTGATTTCCTGACTGCTAGTGAAAGTTGATTGTGGAGGTGAGCAAGCGTTCATTGTTAACAACCTCAATCTTTTCTCCATCTGTCATGGTGTTTCCAATTGGCCCAGTGGTGAGAATCATTGTTTTCTTGATGTTAAGCTTCACTCCATATTGAACACTGTAGTCCTTGACCTTCTATAGTAAGCACTCCAGGTTCTCCTCAGTTTCAGCAAGCTAACGAAGAAGTTCAAGCTGCTTTGAAGGAAATAGCAAAAAATAAGGACCCAGGAATAGATGGTATACCAATTGAAGTATTTCAGATAACAGATGTTGCCCTGGATGTGCTCACCAACTTGTGCCAAGAAATCTGGAGAACAACAACTTGGCCAACTGACTGGAGGAGATCTATATTTGTTCCCATTCCAAAGAAAAGTGACCCAACTGAGTGTAGAAACTACAGAACAATGTCATTGATTTCACATGCAAGCAAGATTCTACTGAAGATTATCTAGAAACTATTAGAACAGCACATCA
>NW_006406306.1:0-1378 GCF_000299155.1 Elephantulus edwardii
AGAAGGTGATAGCATGTTGGTCCATGGAGGTACGGATTTTGAGGCTTTATCTCATATACTTTGGGCCTGAGCCCAGGAGGGACCAGTCCTTGGAGGAAGACATCGTCCTGGGAAGGGTGGTGGGACGATAGCGCAGGAGAGAAAGACCTCTGATTGAGATGGATTACACAGTAACTAGGGAACGGAGGCAGGTGTGTCAGTAGACTGACTAATAATAGGGCAGGGTTCAGAACTATTGTTCATAGGGTTGCTTCAAGTCATAGAGGACTGAACAGCACATAACAGCACCATTATCATAAGAGCTTTCATTGATTTGTCTATCACCACTCTTTCAATGGAGGTCTCCATATAAGTACAACAATCAATCAGTCACTGTCAGGTTGTACCCAACCCATAGCTGACCCTCCAGTGGATTTTCTGAGGCTGTAAATTGAAGGGAAGGACTGTGTCCATCTTTCTTTCTCAGAGAGCCAAGTGGCTTTGAACTGCCTGCCTTTGGGTTGGCAGTACAACTCCTTATTCACTAATCTACCAGAACTCCATATATGTACAAGCATGAGAATATTATTCACAGGCACAAACTCAAAGTAATGGACTTTTATTTTCTCATTCATTGTCATGGCAGCATGATTACCTGGCGTTCACACAAGAATAGGCACTAATAGACCTTGTTCTGCTAAGACCTCCTGTGTGACCTTGAGCTTGGCATTTTATTCTTCCTGGTCTTTGGTGTCTCTAGCTGAAAATGTGAAGTTGATCTGAAGCTCTTAAATGTTTCTTTCTACTCTGAACTTCTGAAATGCCAGGTAGTCCAAAGAATGAAAGAGGAGGAGAGTGTCAGAGCTGGATCCTTTTTCCATATCTATGGAATGTGTACGTTTGTTTTTGTTGCATAGAGACCCTATTAACAAGAGCCCTAAACCCTGCTCTATCCTCAGTGTGTCTGACACACCTACTCCCACTACCCTAATCACTGAATCGATCCATCTCATCGAGGGTCTTCCTCTCCTGCGCCATCCCTCCACTCTCCCAAACATGATGCCCCTCTCCAAGGACCAGTGCCTCCTTGCAACATGCCCAAAGTATGTCAGGCGAAGCTTCAGAATCCCTGACTCTAAGGAGCAGCCTGGCTTCACCCTCTCCAGGACAAACCTGTTTGTTCTTCTAGCAGTCCATGGTATATTCAACACGTGAGAAACTGGACTGTATGTAGAAGAATGTGGCATTAGGAGCAGAGGAAGACTCATCAACAGCCTGTGTTATATGTGGGTCACATTTTAGCATCAAGAAAACAAACAAACAAAACCCTCACTACTACGGTCAATAGACACATAACAAGTCGTTTGAAGTGAAAAGATGTGCAGAATAACGTATAATT
>NW_006406307.1:0-1378 GCF_000299155.1 Elephantulus edwardii
AAAAGGCAAGGAAGGAGACTAAACCAAGTCCTAGTGAAGTACAATAACCCATTCTATTAAAGATTTCGGGGGGGGGGGGTGGGGAAGTTCCATTTAATATCTAGATTTCAGTCACAATATTGAACACTCTTAAGCTTGCTTGTTCTGACTTCCTAATCTTCATTCTTGTCACTAACTTGGTTACATTTAAGATAACTATTACCTGACCTCTAGGATTACACAGGCTGTATCTCCTCTAACTACCCTGAATCCATTTTAAAGTATACTTCTGTAACTCAATGACATCAAGGGGCGCCTGATCCAGGCCATAAATCTCGCAACTACTTGTTATACGTCAGAATGCTGGACAACGATCAAGGATGATAGAAAGAGATTTGATGCCTTTGAGCTGTGGTGCTGGAGAAAAGTGTTGAATATACCATGGACCGCTAGGAGAACATTTAGTGTCTGGTTTCAGGACTTGTTAGCCATGCCAGAAAAGCTTTGCATCCATTAAGTAATCGCTCTGTTAAGTAACACCCTACCATCTGGCAACCACAATTCTGCTTTGTGACACAAATTTAAAATTATTAATTTTCAAGGTTTCTCAATATCAAGTACTAATTTCTTTTCCTCATCTTATTTTGTAATATTCCTGAAAGGCAAACTATCATTGCAGCCAAATCAATCATCTTACCACTACCGCACAAGAAAATAAAATCATTTCCCTCCTGGACTTTGGTGTTGCCCTGCAATTTCTTCTTGTCTCAATTTCTTCTGCAGTTGTCCTCTTTGCTTTGGTAAGTCCCACTCATTTTGTGTGACAGCTCCCCAACCCCCATTTTTCAGAAGGGTTTCCACAAGCATTGTAGCACACAAGCATCTTTCCTGTTCCCTCAACTCTGAAATTCTCTGATAATTATTGTCCGCGTCATTTATCTGCAATTTTACATGGCGTCCTCCACTGTGATTCTGCACTGATTGCCTGACTGCATTTCATCTTCTAACACTTAAAATGAAAATGGAAAGATATCTTTAAAAGGTTAAGAAAAGGTGAACAGTGATGTTTACTGTCAGAAAGGAATGAAGCTCTCGGCCTCCAGTTTGATCTGTAATTTGTGAAATTAAGAAGACATTGTAATTGGACCCACACTGATCTGACAAGGCAGGTTTGGGTGTGTATACAACTGATTCCTGGTTCCAACAAGGTAATATTTGCTCCATTGCTGCCAACATTGTGGCATGTGTCAAGGAAGAAGGACAAGCTTTTTATAACTTTAGCTCCCTCTTTTCCAAGAGGGTAATGTTTGGTGGTGGGGGGAGCCTTGGGAGGGGACAAATCTACAACAATGAATGAATGGAAATCCAAAGCCTCTGTAAATTTTCACTGAAATTAATA
>NW_006406308.1:0-1319 GCF_000299155.1 Elephantulus edwardii
CTTTTGGAATCTTCTGTTCAGCTCTTTAGTATCTTGAATTCTTCCTTGTGCTTTGGCTTCTCTATGCTCCAGTGCAATCTTGAGAATCCAATAATACATAAAAACATTCACCATGACCAAGTGGGATTCATGACAGGTATGTGAGGATGGTTCAACATAAGAAAAACAATCAATGTAGTTCATCACGTTAACAAAGCAAAGACCAAGAACCACATGATCCTATCAATTGATGCAGAAAAGGCCATTGACAAAATCCAACACCCTTTCCCGATTAAAGCACTCAACGAAATAGGATTATAGGGGAGTTTCTTCAACGTAGTAAAAAGTATATACACAAACATTATTCTCACTGGAGAGAGGTTAAAAGCATTCACCCTAAGAACAAGAACTAGACACGGATGCCCACTACTAACTCTCCTATTGAATAGTGTATTGGAAGTCTTAGTGATAGCAATAAGACAAAAGAAGGAAATAAGAGGTATCCAAATTGACAAAGAGGAGGTAAAATTATCTCTCTGTGCGGATGATATGATAGTATACTTAGAAAACCCTAAAGACTCAGGA
Organism: Elephantulus edwardii; assembly: GCF_000299155.1. Taxonomy (NCBI): domain Eukaryota; kingdom Metazoa; phylum Chordata; class Mammalia; order Macroscelidea; family Macroscelididae; genus Elephantulus; species Elephantulus edwardii. The sequence goes on from NW_006406308.1 coordinate 565, forward strand.
AGAAAACTATTGGACATAGTTGACTAATACAGCAAAGTGTCAGGATGCAAGATCAACATATAAAATCAACTGGATTTCTCTACAGTGACAAAGAGAATACAGAATTGGAGCTAAGAAAAACAATACCATTCACAACAGCTAATCACAAGATTAAATACTTGGGAGTAAGTAACCAGAAGCACGAAGAATCTATTCAAAGAAAATTCTAAAACATTATTACAAAAAACAAAAAGAGACCTGGAGAAGTAGAAGAATATCCCTTGCTCATGGATAGGAAGACTCAATATTGTGAAAATGACAAGACTACCAAATTAAATGCAATACCAAATACAAATACCAATCTCATTAATCACCGAGGTGGAAAAGCAATCTCAAGTTTAATTTGAAGTGGAAAGAGGCCCCAAATAAGCAAAGTACTCCTTAAGAAGAGAAGCAAGGTAGGAGGCATCCATCTAACTCCCTGGTTTAAAATCCTACTGCACTGCCATGGTGGTCAAGACAGCGTGGTACTAGTACAATGACAGACACATAGATCAATGGAATAGAATTTAAAATCCAGAAATCATCCCAACTACGTATGGCCAACTGATTTTTGAGAAGGAGATGAAATCAATTAAGGGGGAAATAATAGTCTTTTTTTAAAGTTTTTTTTTAAATTTTATTAGTTTTAATGAACATTTACAGAGATTTTGGGTTTTCATTCATTCATTGTTGCACTGTTCTCTACCCTCCTCCCCAGTTCGTTCTTCTTCCCC
>NW_006406309.1:0-1378 GCF_000299155.1 Elephantulus edwardii
TCAGACTTTAAATTTTTCTATGCTTATTTGGGGTGGGGGGAACCCTCAGACAATCACTCATTTACAAATATTTGACAGAAGTGATTGAGATTGACAATACTGGGTGAGGAGATTCAATTTTGAGATTGAAATTGTCAACTAGAAATTTTAAAATCAAATAGAATAACCATTGGTGTGTATCATATTATGCAAGGGTGCAACATCTTGTGAAATTTTATTTAGGGTATTTGTGTGTTTTGGGGCCATGATAAAGAAAAAAAATTCATTTCCTTTTCAAACAAAATGTGGCTTATGCTACCTTCATTAGTCACTCATGGCTGTCATCTGTATTTTTTTTTTAAACCTGGGGGTTTCCACAGGTGAGGTAAATGCACCTTAGTGATGCTCTGCATGTAATGCATACCTTACTCTGGATGTAGTCAAGTATCTGAAAGACCTTGTGGGAAAGAGAGAACAGCAGTCATCTTATCACAGCCCTCCACTCTTATGCTCCATGATCCACAGGTGGTGCTGGACCCCCCAGGCAGAGAGCAGGTCTTCAGGGAACTCACTCAGAGCTGACCCTCCAGCGGGTTTTCAGAGGCTGTAAACTGCACGGGAGGAGACTTCCCACCCTTCTGCAGAGCAGCTGCTATGACAGCATGGGAGGAGACTGCCCACCCTTCTGCAGAGCAGCTGCTATGACAGCATTTAGGCACTGGTGTCATGTATTTTTCCACCACTCAAAAACCCGTTCATCACACTGATGGGTGTGACATGTCGTCCTAGGATCTTTATGTAAAATCTCCTTATTTTTTAAATTTTATTATTATTTTGTGTTTGTGTACCGTCAAATCAGATCTGACTGGTACAGGAGGAGATTGCCCCTCCTTTCTCCAGCAGAGTATCTGGTGGATTCCACCCATGTACTTCTGCGATTGCAGTGTAGCTTCTTGCCACTAGGCCACCAGAGCTCCCTTGAAATCTCCTAATTTAAAGATGGTTACCACGCTCTAAAGGCCCACCTGTGCTATCTGCAGCCCTAGAAACCCGGATTTGATGGCAAGAAGAGTTCCAAGTCAGCAAAGAAGACCTCATTCCACAGCGTACAATGGATAATGAAAAAATAGTTTATTATGATATAGCTTATGCAAAGTTAGGTAATATTTACAAAATAAAAATTACCAGCTGCAGCCAAGGGAATCTGATGTGTCACACAAAGGGGTAAGATTTTTAAAAAGGAACACTTCAATTGTAGTGAACAGCAGCTAACCAAAAACTATGTAAAATAAAACAAAACCCATCTCAATGTGAAGTGTTGGAGACTCGGACTATCAAGAAGAGCCACATTGCCGCTGGCTCCTTTCCAGGGGACACCTTGGGCTTAGTGTCTTCTGGA
>NW_006406310.1:0-1378 GCF_000299155.1 Elephantulus edwardii
TTAGCGATTCCTGGTACTCCTACCGGGATACCGTGTCCAGGCACCACGTCAATCCATTTAATCTGACATCTTCCTTTCCTGTACTGTCTCTCCACTCTTCCAAGCATAATGTGCTTCTCTAGGGACTGGTCCTTCTTCACCACTTGCCCAAAGTATGTGAGACAGACCTTCAAACTCTTTGCCTCCAAGTACAAATTTGGTTCCACCCTCTTCAAGACAGACCTGTTTGTTAACCTCATGGTCCAGAATGTTCAATACTCTTCTGCAACATCACAACTCAGAGGCATCGATTCTTGCATCATCCAGTGATTTTTTATGTATGCACACCCACATTAATTGCTGCAATATTCACAACAGCAAAAAGATAGAAACAATCCAAGTGCTCACCAATAAATGAATGTAGAGAAAAACTAGTATATATTCAAATAATGGAATACTGTGTACCACGGGAAAATAAAACAATGAACTTGTAAAATACTATGCAATATGCTGGAGAACATTATGCTGAGTGAGAAGGACAAATACTGCACAACAGCACTGTTACAAAGCAGGACCGACATGAGTATTGGTGGGAAATCTAGGAAAAGGGTACATAGATAATCAACACTGAATTGAAAGAGATGTGGGAAAGAACTGTTTAAAAGGAGTATAAAATTAAGCATTATATGTATGACAACAGTACAAAATAAGAGGTACAGTGCAAAGTGGACTGGGAGGAAGGAGGGAGGAAATTGTGCAACAATGAATGAATGAATGAATATATATATTAAAGGAAGTGAACTGGAGGAGTGAAAAGGGTAGGGGAGGGAAGAACATGTGCAAAAAATGAATAAATGAAAATCCAATTATTCTGTAAACTTTTGTTTAAAATAGCAGTTAGGAAAGTGTTAAAAGGGTAGCCATTTACTCAGGGATAGAGCTCAGAAGGCAGAAAGGGGTAAGATAGAAAGGTTCGTGGAAATGAGAAGAACAGGGAGATCATTACATTGTAGGGATTGCAGGTAATATTATAAAAAATGTGTATGAATGTTTGAATGGAAAACCAGTTTGCTGTGTAAACTTTCACTCATTCCAATCACCAAGAAACCAAACAAATAAAAAAAAATTGAAAATACAAGGAAATGTTTAGTCAAGTCTAGCACAGAGTAGATGGGTGATTTTCCCATCACAACACATCTTTTAATTTCCTGGCTGCTGGTGTCAAGAGCGTTGACTGTGGAGCCAAGCAGACTAAAGTTGTTAACAATCTCAATCTCTTCACCATTCATCCTGATGCTGCCAATTGGTCCAGTGGTGAGAATCTTTCTCTTCTTGACATTGAGCCTCAATCCATACAGAAGGCTGCAGTTCTTGACTTTCTGTAGCAAGCGTCTCACGT
>NW_006406311.1:0-1377 GCF_000299155.1 Elephantulus edwardii
CTTGAATGTGTAGGTGTTTCTGTTTCTTTTGTTTCTTCTTTTACACTGACAACAGGTTTGAACACTATTTCATTATCTTCATCATTATCATTCAGTGTAGCCACTTCAGATTTTCGTCTCTCCAAAAATGATGGTGTACAGACGGGTGTGGAATCCTGAATTTAACAAGTAAAATAGTATAAAATACATAAATATAACCCCAAAATAGTACCTTCCTTCTACTGCTGCAAGTTGCACTGAATTATTGTAGGTCTAAATCTATCTTTTGATTATATCATCCCTAATTAAAAGCTTAGATGCTCATCAAATTTTGTACAGAAATTAAAATTCAATTAAATATGGAATAGTTTACATTATAGGATTTTAAAGCACAATCTACCACTTACAGTAAAAACATTATCACCTCTCATAACACCCTTCTGAAAGAGGTTTTAACAACTCATGATATTTTCTCAACAGCCAATAAATAACAAGTAAGGATTTGACAAAATGTAACAAAGTCACACTTGAATTTTTAACAAACTGCTAATAGATGAAATAGCTTTTAATCTTCCAAATTATTTTTGTGCCTCATAACCAAAACAATTAAGATAATGTCACTTGCTACTCTCTTCTGAGGAGTGCTAGGAGTACCTGAAACCTTTTTTACTTATCTGGGATGTAAAATTGTAAATAAACATCTGAAATCACCACCACTGAGTGGGTCCAGATCACAGTGAGCACCAGGGTTCCAAGGCAGCACATTTTACGGTCTGAGATGCTCACTTTCTCCAGAGGAGTGGCTGGTGGATCTAAACCACTGACATTACAGTTAGCAGCACAACATGTATGCACTGTGCCACCAAGGCAGAGCATGTAAGAAGGATAAAACTTTACCTTGCTATCGGTACAGTTCTGAAGATCACTGTTGGTGACACGTCTTTCCTTTTTGGGTAAAACCTAAAAAAAAAAAAAGCAAGTTCTAAAAAAAGTTTTTATTTAACTTTACCATTGTTTTTGTTATGCAATAGGTTGCCTGTGACTCATGGTGACCCTATGTACAGCAGCTGAAGCCTGCCCTGTCCTGAGCCAGTCTCACTGATTCTGACACACCACCCCATTACCCTAGTTACTGTCTCAATACATCTCACCCCAGTTTTTCCTCTCCTGTGCTGTCCCTCCGCCCTTCCTTACTACTATTATCCTCAAATATCAGTAAAAGTCTCTCAAAGTAACAGCACTTTGTATTTAAAAATCAAAACTTAGAAAAAAAAAAGTGAGCAGAACAATAAAGAAATATCATCTCACCCTTGCAAAAATAGCAAAGTTCAACAGGAAAATAAACAACAAGTGCTGGGAGGATGTGGAGAAATTGGCACTCTCCTTCACTGCTGGTGA
>NW_006406312.1:0-1377 GCF_000299155.1 Elephantulus edwardii
AATTTTCCTCAGCTTCAGCTTGAACTTGCATATGAGTAATTGGTGGTCTGTTCCACAATCAGCCCCCGGCCTAGATTTCACAGCTGATATTGAGCTTCTCCAGTGGTTCCTTCCACAGATGTATTCTATCTGATTCCTATGCATACCATCAGGTGAAGTCCATGTGTATAACCTGCGTTTGTGTCTCTTATAAAATGTATTTGCAATGAATAAGTCATTGAATTACAAAATTCAATCATTCTATCTCCAGCCTCATTCCTGTCACCAAGCCCATGTTCTCCGACTACTGATTCTTCTTCACTATAATGGGTGACTGGTGATGCCATAGCCTCTTCTAAATCCTGCTTGGACTTCTAGAAGTTCCCTATTTATGTACTGTTCTAGTCATTTTTTAATGTTCTTCAGCAGTATTTTGCTTGCATGCAATATTAATGATTTTTGTTATCTCTGTAAAAAGCTACTCTAAAAACAATCCATTCATATATGTAATTGGCAAGAGCACTTTGTTTTCCAGAACAAACTCCAGCATGCAGGGTTCTACCATTTAGTAGAAAATGGTGACCCGACCCCGGTCGGTCACGCATAGACCTCCAATGGGGCTTTTTGACCAGGGTGAGGTAATTGGGAACATGATTGGTGGGCCAGGGGAAGAGTTACATGGGACAGTTTGTGACTGGCTCATGCACCCTGCCTACCTTTGCCCTTTCTTGTGTCACTTACACCCTTCCTTGTGTCATGTAGGCATTGTTGATAAACAAATTTTAAACTCCACAAGGACATTAGGTCCAGATTGTTTAACTGAGATAAGAACTTGCCCGCTCTCCTGTGGCTACTTTCTCTCCTGATCGGCTGTCTCTCGAGCTAAGAATTTTGGACTGCTTCTGTTTCTGGAATTAATGAATTTTTAATGGTTAGGCCCAGGTCAAGCTTGTGATGGTTGTTGTTGTTGTTGTTATGTGCCGTCGAGTCGCTTGCGACTCATAGTGACCCTATGTACAACAGCCCAAAACCCTGCTCTATCCTGTGCCAATCTCACTGCCTCTGACACATCCATCCCGATTACCCCAGTCACTGAATCAATCCACCTCACAGAAGGTCTTCCCCTAATGCACTGTCCCTCCACTCTGCCCAGCATGATGTCCCTCTCCAAAGACCTGTCTTTCCTTACAACTTGTCCAAAGTATGTTAAGCGAAGCCCCAGAATCCTTGCCTCCAAGAAGCAGCCTGGTTTAACACTGAATAGGATGAATCTGTTTGTTTTCTTGGCAGTCCATGGAACATTCAGTACTCTTCTCCAGCACCACAGCTCAAAGGCGTCAATTCTCCTTCTATCCTCCCTAGTCATTGTCCAACTCTCTGATGCATAACAAGTGATTT
>NW_006406313.1:0-1377 GCF_000299155.1 Elephantulus edwardii
ATCATGGAAGTGTTGCAGCCTAGAAGACACAAATTTAACTAACAAGTTAAAAGTATATGAGTCGAAAATTAAAAAGCAATAATATTCCAAGTAGAGGTTCTAATAGTGGCACAAATCAAGTTACAGAGGGAAGATAGTTCTTACAATAAAAGGCCTATTGACTAGCACTTTGTCTACTATAGTGTAGAGGTTAGGAACCACAAGATGTAGAGGCTCGTTAAATTTGTGTCTGGTCCAGGGCTTTTTTTGGGTGGAAGTTGTTGTATTATTCTTTCAATTTCTTCTTTTGTAGTGGGTCTGTTCAGATGTTCAATTTCAGTTTGTGTCAGTTTAAGTAGGTAGTGATTTTCTAAGTATTTGTCCATTTCCTCTAGATTTTCATATTTGTTTGAGTATAGTTTTTCATAGTATTCTAATGTTAGCTTTTTTATTTTAGTTGGTTCTGTTGTGATGTTGCCTTATTCATTTCTTATTCAGATTATTTGTGTCTTCTCCCCCTTTTCTTTTGTGAGTTTTGCTAGTGGTTTATCGATTTTATTGACCTTTTCAAAGAACCAACTCCTAGTTTTGTTGATAGTTTCAATTGTTTTTCTGTTTTCTATATAATTTATTTCTGCTCTACTTTTTATAATTTCAGTTTTTTTTAAAGCTGTCGGGTTTTCTTGCTGTTCTTTTTCAATTTGCTGAAGATATTGGGTTAGAGAGTCCATAGTCTGTTTTTCCTGTCTTTTGATGTGTTTGCTTATTGCTATAAATTGACCTCTGATTACTGTTTTGGCTGTTTCCTAGAGGTTTTGGCAAGCGGTGTTTTCATTGTCATTAGTTCCAAGAAACTTTTTAATTTCATTTTTTTTTATTTCTTCTACTACCCAGTCATGTTCAAGCTTCCAAATGTATGGTTTTCTCTCCTTTATCGCCCTATTATTAATGGCTAATTTTGTAGCATTATGGTCTGACAAGATGGTTTGTATTATTTCTATGTTTTTAATTTATTGATGCTTGCCTTGTGACCTAGAATGTGATCTATTCTAGAGAATGTTCCATGCACACTGGAGAAGAAGGTATACTGTGCTTTTTTGGGGTGCATTAGTCTATAAATATCTGTGAGGTCAAGTTGATTTATTGTGTGGTTTAATTCTTCAGTATCTCTGTTGAGTTTTTTTCTGGTAGTTCTATCTTTTCTTGAGAGGGGTGTATTCACATCTCCCAGCACTATAGTAGTGTTGTCTATTTCCTTTTTCAGTTTTGTTAATGTTTGTTTTATGTATTTTGCTGGTCTTTCATTTGGTGCATAGATATTTATTATTGTTATGTCCTCTTGTTCTATTGACCCTTTCAGCATTATGTAGTGACCTTCCTTGTCCTCTGTGGTGGATT
>NW_006406314.1:0-1375 GCF_000299155.1 Elephantulus edwardii
GATAAACATGGGTGTGCATATATCTGCTTGGATGTCAGGTATGGTCTCTTTGGGGTATATTGCCAGTGGAATTTCTAGGTCAAATGGTATCTCTATTTGCAACGTTTCTGAGAAAGTGCCATACCGCCTTCTACAGTGATTGCACCATTTTAGACTTCCACCATCAATGAATAAGGGTTCCAGTTTCTCCACAACCTCGCCATTGTTAGATCTTTTAATATTTGAACAGAATCTTAAAGTTCTGTTTTTAACGTGAAATTTACCAATCTTAATATTGGCCTCAATTTTCAAATATCTGTACAAACCCAAACTATGCCTTTAAGATAAAATAATGATGCCTTTGGATTGATGATGGAGAAGAGTATTGAACATACTATAAACTACAAAAAGAACAAACAGGTTTATCCTGGAGAGGATGATACAAGGTTGCTCCTTGGAAGCAAGGATTTTGAAATCTCTTCTCACATACTTTGGTCATGATGTCAAGAGGGACCCATACTCGGAGAAGGACGTAATGCTGGGAGGATGGAGGGATAGCACAGGAGATGAAGACCCTGGAAGAGCTGGATTGTCACAGTGACTGTAGCAGTGGTTTCAGGTGTTTCAGAGGCAATTATGCTGGTTCAGGATAAGGCAGAGTTCAGAGTTATGAGTCATAGTCAACTTGATGGCATGTAACAATGACCAGAAGAAGTTAGGTTTAAAAGAGAGGAAGACCATTAGTTAGATGGTCAGATGGATTGACATGAATGAACTTTAGCATGTCAGAGATTGCTAAGATTGTGCAGGATAGGGCCCAATTTCTATCTATTGTTCATAAAGTTGTGATGAGTCTTAGTAAACTTGATGATATTTAATAGCAAAAGTCACTTTTACTGAATATGATTTGTCATTCTTGGGTTAGACAATCTTTGAGTCTCTTATGTTAAAATTGAGTCTCTTATGTTACCTATCCTCTCTTGTCTTGAATAGATCTTCTGGCTTTAAACTTTTTTGGTTTTTTTCTTTTTTTACTTTCTGACCTAAATGAAAACTAAAATGTCATTAATCTCTGTCTACTTTGCCTGTAGTCTTTGTCCTGGTTTCATAATCTTCTAGTGGACTTTACTTACTTCTTTCACATATGCTGAGTATGCTCTGGTTTTTGAAACTAAAAATTAAAATTATTTTTAACCCTTGAATTGTGTATCCAGAAATTATAATCTGTTGATTATGAGATGGATAGGTGAAGGAATAAATGTCATCTCTGTGCTTCTTAGGTTAATTTACATACCTTACTTGGACAACATGTGATTTAACATACAGCCTTCTGAGTTTGGATTCATGAAATGTTTCATTTATCTGTTAAAAGTAAAATAGATAATAATATTTTTTT
>NW_006406315.1:0-1319 GCF_000299155.1 Elephantulus edwardii
TTCTGGGGCTTCGTCTGACATACTTTGGACATGTTGCAAGGAGAGACAGCTCTTTGGAGAGGGACATCATGCTGGGTAGAGTAGAGGGACAGCACAGGAGGGGAACACCCTCTGTGAGGTGGATTGATTCAGTGACTGGGGTAATCCGGATGGGTGTGTCAGAGGTAATGAGATTGGCACAGGACAGAGCAGGATTTAGGGCTGTTGTACATAGGGTCGCTATGAGTCGCAAAAGACTCGACCGCATATAACAACAACAACAACAATGGCTCTGATATCCCTAGTGCCACTGTCTCTTCTAGACCAAGCCTGCACATCTGGTAGTTTTCTATTGATGTTTCTAGCCGTTCTTTTATCATATTCAGCAGGAGCTTGTTTGCATGTGATATTAATGATATTGTATGATAATTTCCACACTCTGTTAGGTCACCTTTTTTAGGAATGGGAACAAATATGGATCTCTTCTCTTCAGTTGGCCAGGTGGTTGTCCTCCAAATTTCTAGGCACTACCTGAAAGCAAGTCCAGGGCAACATATGTTTGTTGAAATATGTCAATTGATATACTGTCAATACAGAACATATACTTGTATTTTAAAAAAAAAAAACAGATAAAGGGAAACACAACATTTACAACTGCTACCTCTGTCTGAGAAAGAAGTTGAAGATAAGATTATTGTTCTTATGTACAATAGAGTCAGAACTGACTCATAGCTTATCCTCCAGGATAGTTTTTAGAGGCTGGTAATCACAAGGAAGGGGATTGTCCATCTTTCTCCCATGGAGCAGCTGGTGGATTTGAACAGCATGCATTTGGATTGACAGCACTGTTTCTTATCACTAGGTCACTGGAGCGCCCTGTAAGGTAAGGAAGGCTTTAGTTTTAAGTGGGGTTTTTTTTGTTTTTGTTTTTGTTTTTTTGTTAATTTTTCATTAGGATTATTTCTTTTGTAGAATTAAGGAGCAAATTTGGAATGGAAGTAGAAGTATAATTAAGTGGAAAGGAGAAAGTGAAAGTAAGCAACAAGAATTTACCAGCATGTGAAGTTACTTGGTTTGCTGCCCTGAAACCCATAGAGTCAGTCATTTTGTTACACTAAACTCATACTGATATTGATAGAATTCAAAGTCTTAGCAAAAATTTCCATGTGTTCGTCTGTCCTCAAAAACAACTATAGAAAAGTGCACAATTCTTTTTTTAATTAAATTTTATTCATTTTAATGAACATTTACAGAGATTTTGGGTTTCCATTCATTCATTGTTGCACTATTTTCTCTACCCTCCTCCCCAGTTCATTCCTCTTTTTTCCCCCCTTTAAAGT
>NW_006406316.1:0-1376 GCF_000299155.1 Elephantulus edwardii
TAACAACAGAGACTAAAATAGATTATTAGTATCTTCTGAAAATGAAATCTTTATGTGCATCAAAAAATTTCTCCAAAATAGTAAATAACCTACAGGCTATGAAAAGATATTTGGCAATGACTTGTAGAGAAGACAAATTGTTCATCTCTAAAGTCATAGAAAACTGTCTTAACAAGAAAAAGACAACAGCTCAATTATACAAGATTTGAAGACACTTGACCATATAAAATACTTAGATTGCCAACAAACCATGTGACAAAATATTCATTAGCTCTTGGAGAAATGCAAATCAAATAACAATGAGGCATCCTCTCCAGCAACAATAACAAAGTTCAGTATGACAGGAAACAAATGCTAGTCAAAAAGTAAAAGGGTGCAGCCATATTGAAAGTAGTTTGGCATTTCCTTTTTTTTTTTTTTATTTTTTTATTTTTTTTTTGTGTATGCCTGTTGAGTGGATCCTAGTTCACAGTAAGGATACAGTTGAGTAGAACTGTTAATGGAGTTTCCATGTAATCCTTATGGAAGCCGACTTCCATCCACTTCTGCAAGAGTGGTTGGCAGGTCCGAGTGGCCAACCTTTCCTTTAGCTTTTGGAGTGGTTTAATATGCCACTAGGGCTTTATAGTAAGTACATCAGGAAAAGATTTTACTTAAAAAAATTTTTCTTAATACATTTTATGAAAATTTTCAAGTAAAATCTTAAACACATGTTCCCTTTTAAACTGTTGGAACGGAATATATTATGGAATGTTTGAAAATTGGGTCATCCTGGATGTGATTATTTAAAGGTGAAAAGCAAAACCGCATCAAACAGTTGTGACTGGATAAAAGTTATAATTATTTACAGCCCATTGTCTCACATAGAAGCCACTATGTGCTTAAGTATTTAGTTGGGAATGTGCAACATTGCTGCTTCGCTAACACGTTATTACATAATGTGGAAGTACCTTTTAAGACACTATTTAAAAACAATAAGGATCTGCTTACGTAGAAGAAAAAGAACCCTCGTGGCATACCCAGTGAGTTACATGCCCAACCAGAAGGGGCCTTTTGTTGTTTACCCCAAAACAGAGCTGAGAAAGTAGGATGGGATAGGAAAGAAGGATGACATTCATCTTCTTTTTTATCCATTTTAAAATATGTTTTAGCATATTCTTGAACTATATAATACTGTAATGTTAACTATTTTGATTTTCTTGTTTGTCAATATCAATCACGTTATAGTTTTGTTTTCCTGGATAATTAATGGACATGCTTTTGTATTTTTTTTCCCTCTTTAAGTTCGAAGCATTAAGCAAATAATGGTAAGACAAAGCCACCAGAAACGTGTACCTGATTTCCATGACAAATATGGTAATGCTATCTTAGCTTTT
>NW_006406317.1:0-1317 GCF_000299155.1 Elephantulus edwardii
TTGACCCCACCCCTAGCCCAGTGCCTTGACCCACTTACTTTCCAGCTCCACCCTCCACCAGGATAACCCTTCATGTCTGCCTAGTCCCTTCAGAAAATATCTTCCATTGTCCAACCCATGATCTGACAGCTTGTATCTTAAGCTTTCTTGGCTTCTGTGATTCCAAACACGTCAACTGCTGACATTTTTTTCCTCTTGTAAAATACTATATAACAAGGGAGAGGCTAGAGAGAATTATGCTGAGTAACTGAGTCTCATAAGGACAAAGACGGTGTAAGATTCCTATTGTTAAAATGGAAGAATATCTCGTAAGAAGTGTGTAAGTGTACAGAATGGGGAAGGGAATGGGGAAAAAAGTTTGAAAAATGTGAAGGGTGGAAATCATTAGAATACCAGTGTTTATTGGGCAGATTAGGGGTGTATGTATGATGAATGGGAAAGATTCAGTGGGGACTTGCAAAGATGGTGTAATAACAGACATAGACCAATAGTAATTACTTATATAAAAACCTCAACTGATATGAATGATTATATGAAACACATGTAAATGAAAGGGTATGTAAAACACAATTTACACGAATGAAATAAAATGTAAATGAATGTGTGTATGCAAGATAATGTTGTTGTTGTTGATTTCCATCGAGTTAAGCTCCAGTCATAGCGACCCCATGAACAAAAGACGTGAAGTCTTTCTGTAACTATAGTTGTTTCTCAAAGTTAATAGATCCAGAGGCATGTTGTTTAGGAAGTGAATGCCACACCTGCTTCCAAACCTGCCTTAAACTGGCAGCTCCACCAAATACGATCCATCATGGGTAACCGTTGTGGTATTTGGCACCCCAATGGCAAAAGCTTCAGCATCACAGCAACTCCAGGTTACCTCGATAAAACTACTTTTGTATGCAAGATAGTAAGTTTTTTTTTAAAAAAAAAAGCTGGTAAGCAGCGCAATTGATTTCTATTTGACTATAACAGGAGAGGAAGAGAGAGTCAGGAATAGGAGGAGGACACAGCTAATTTTCAGCATGAAAAACTGCCTTCTTTACATGATATCAGAAGGACTAGACGGTGCCCACCTACGATTACTGAACACTGTGATCAAAGATTCTAGAGTGGAATAATGACTATAAAAGGGGAATGTACAGTATTTCAAAGATCTCATGGACTCCTGAGACAATCTTTAAAGATTAAATTATCCTTCCAAAGCCTTTTTTTAAAATTTAGTTTGTTTATTTTTCATTTCAATGAACATCTACAGAGATTTTGGACTTTCATTCATTCATTGTTGCAGCCTTCTCCCCACACAAACCCCTCCCC
>NW_006406318.1:0-1376 GCF_000299155.1 Elephantulus edwardii
ATGGGAGTGTCAGAGACAGTGTGATTGGCATAGAACAGAGCAGAGTTTAGGGCTGTTGTACATAGGGTCGCTATGAGTCGCAAGCGACTTGACGGCACATAACAACAACATGCATAATTTGTATATTACATATATGTATCGTATTACATAGTAATACGTACTATATAATGTTAAAATATATTTGTGATTTTATAATCCTCAAAAACAAATATTGAATTTACAAAGAAAATAGTGTAGAAATTGTTGAATGAGGATCTGTTTTACTGCATATGCCAAAAAAGTAACAAAATATTTCAAAAGGAGAAAGAAAAGAAAAAAGATACAATTTGTAATTTGGTTGCTATTGTTTTTGTTTTGTGCTATCAAGTCACCTGCAACCCATGTACAACAGCTCTAAACCCTGCTCTATCTTGAGCCAACCTTATCATCTCCGACACACCTACCTCCATTATCCCAGTCACTGAATCAATCCATTTCATCAGGAGTCTTCCTATCTTGTGCTGTCCCTCTACCCTCCCAAGCATAATTCCCTCTCCAAGGACTGGTCCCTCCTTGCAACATATCCAAAGTGTGTCAGACAGAGCTTCCTCAAGGAAAAGAAAACACTGTAGTTAGAACAAAATCAGTGGGACCAAAAGCAATAACCATGGATGCAAACTAGTCAGAATTCCTGATCCTGAAATAATGAGTTCACGTTAAACAAGTAAATATTATGAATGTATGAAGTGGCTGAAGAAATGAAATACATAACGGCAAATCATCTATAAGGGTAGTCAAAACTTTTGTGGACTAATTACATTCTGTTTAATTATTTAATTAACATACATTTAGTACTGAAAAGAATTCAGAGAAGTCAGAGGATGACAATGTAAAGGAGTTCTCTTTCTAGACTGTTACTGACCTCCTGACCTACAATCTTTCCCATGGTAACTGCTGTGAACTCTATTTAGCGAGCCCTCTCTGAATTATACAGAACAATTATCCAGGAGGCTGGGCTCTATGAGGAGAAATGCGGGGTCAAGATTGGTGGAAGATCTATTAACAATCTGCGTTATGCAGATGACACAATTCTGCTTGCTGAAACTGAAGAGGACCTGAAGCACCTGCTCCAGAGGGTCAAGGACTGCAGCCTCCAATATCGATTGACGCTCAAAGTCAAGAAGACAAAGATTCTCACCACTGGGCCAACTGCCAGCATCAGGATGGATGGTGAAGAGACTGAGATTGTTCACAGCTTTAGTTTGCTTGGCGCCACAGTCAACACTCTTGGCACCAGTAGCCAGGAAATTAAAAAACGCATTGCCATGGGAAAGTCTGCTGTTAGGGACCTCTCTAAAGTACTGAAGAACAATGGTGTCTCTCTAGAGACTAAGGTA
>NW_006406319.1:0-1315 GCF_000299155.1 Elephantulus edwardii
TACATATCAAAATATTTCTGCTGAAAACAATTTCTTGGGGCCCTAATTTTTGCTAATGACTCTAATGTCACTCAAATGTCTTTCTTCATCTCCAGTACTTCTTGATAATTAGTATTTGAAAGTTGGAACTGTTTCAATTTAATATTTCTATTTGTTAGAATTCTAATAAACATTTCATTATTTAACAGTTGGTTTGTCAGCTATATAATTTGGAACACAAGGGAGAAATAAACAACCGATTCTTTTACTTACCAGTTTAAAAGAGAAATCATTAATTATTCAATATTGTCCACAAGTGACCAATTAGTTTGCATTGATATTGCTATTGCTTGTTATATTATAATATATTAATTATTAAAATACTTAAACATCTTTGATGTGTGTTAATTTATTAGCTATTTTTTGCTAAATATGGTCTCATCTATGGCCAATGCCAATCAGCCATTACCCAAGAGCCATGGCTACTTTTGTTGGTGGTAGTTTTAAAGATATTTTGTACTTTAATATATTAATATTTCTATCTGGGAATGAAATATTGAGGAATAATGGTGTTGCTTTCATAATTAAAAAGGCAATTTGAATATCCATTCTGAAGCACAATGTTATGAGTGATAAGATACTATCTACACTTATGCTAGAAAAACCTGTTAATATGACTATTATTCAAATATATGAACCAACAACAGAAGACAAAGAGAAGGAGAGTGATGGTTTCTACCAAATTTGAAGTTAAAAATGGACCAAACATGCAATCAAGATTCATTAATAATTATTGGAGCCTGGAATGCAAAAGTTGGAAACAATGAGGAAAAATGGTACCTGCAAAATATGGACTTAGTGACAGAAATGAAGTCAGAGATAGAGTGATTGAATTTTGTTGTTTCAATGATAACAAATTCCTCTTAAAAAAAATACAGTGACTTTATACCTGGATCTCACGTTATGGATTGCACAAAAATCAAATCGACTATCTTTGGGCCAAAAAAAAAATTGGAGAAGTGCAATATCTGCAGCCAAAACTAGACCAGACACTGATTGTGGAATAGCTCATGTGCAAGTATACACTGAAGTTGAGTAAAATGAAATCTAACCTAACTGAGTGTGGAAACTACAGAACAATCTCATTGATTTCACATGCAAGCAAGATTCGACTAAAGATTATCCAAAAACAACTGGAACAGTATATCACAGAGAACTGCCAGAAGTCCAGGCTGGGTTTAGAAGGGGTACTGGTACTAGGGATATTGTAGCTGATGTTAGAGGGATCTTAGCTGAAAGCAGGGAATACCAGAATAATGTCTATCTATGTTTCATT
>NW_006406320.1:0-1316 GCF_000299155.1 Elephantulus edwardii
CCAATCACTGAATCAATCCACCTCATACAGGGTCTTCCCCTCGTGTACTATCCCTCCATCCTCCCAAGCATGACATCTTTCTCCAAGGACTTGTCCCTCTTTGCAACATGTCCAAAGGTTGTCAGACAAAGCTTTAGAATCCTTGACTCCAAGGAGCAGCCTAATTTAACCCTCTCTAGGATAAACCTGTTCGTTTTCTTAGCAGTCCATGGTACATTCAGTACTCTTCTCTAGCACCACAGTTCAAAGGCATCAATTCTCCTTCTATCCTCCCTCATCATTGTCCAGCTCTCTGATGCAAAGCAAGTGGTTGCCAAGAACATGGCCTGTATCAGGTGCACTTTAGTTTTCAGAGCGACATCATTGCTCTTCAGTACTTGGGAGAGGTCCCTAACAGCAGACTTTCCCATCACAGTACGTTCAATGTATATGCTGAGCAAATTATCTGAGAAGCTAATCTCTGTAAAAAGGAATGTGGCATCAGGATTGGAGGGGGACTCATCAATAACCTGAAGTATGCAGACGATACAACCTTGCTTACTGAAAGTGAGAAGGACTTGAAAAACTTGTTGCAAAAGATCAAGAATGCAGCCTTCAGTATGGATTGCTTCTCAATATCAAGAAAACAAAGAATCTTACCGCTGGACCAATAGGCAGTATCATGATGAATGGAAAGGAAACTGTCTGTCAACATCTTGTCTGTTCATCTTGTTTGGATCCACTATGAATACCCTTACTACGAGCAGTCAGAAAATAAGGAGAAACACTGCATTGGGAAAATCTGCACTTAAGGAACTTTCCAAATTATTGAGGAGTATTGATATCAGTTTGAAGACTAAGATGTGTCCTAACTATTCATCCAAGATCCGGACAATGAATAAGTATGACAGAAAAATTAATGCTTTTGAGATGTGGAATTGGAGAACAATACAAAACATCTCATGGATAGCCAAGAAAATGAACTGATGTATCTTGGAAAATGGTGTAGCCAGAGTGCTCTTTTGGAGGCAAGAATAATGAGGTTTTGTCTCACATATTTTAGACATATTGCTAGGAGGTGCTATTTCTTGAAGAGAAGCATGATGCTGGGAAGGCTGGAGGGTTGGCAAAGGAGAGGAAGACACTCAACCAAGTGGATTGACATGGTGACTGCTGCAATGGGCTCTTGAGTACCAGGAAGTGTGAGAATGGTGCAGGACAGGACTGGGTTCTGATCTTTTGTTCATAAGGGTGCTATGAGTCATACACAACTTGATGGCACCTAACAACAACAACAACAATAACATGTATATCTAACATTTTCTGAAATTCTGTGG
>NW_006406321.1:0-1375 GCF_000299155.1 Elephantulus edwardii
TCATATGCAAATTCAAGCTGAAGCTGAGGAAAATTAAACCAAATCCACAGGAGCCAAAATATGACTTTGATTTCATACCACCTGAATTTCAGATATTAGAATACCATTTCTTATTTTCCTTATGTAGATATCTAGATTTTATGTGTATATACACACACACACACACTATTTTCAAAGGCACATTCTTATTGTAAAGCCCTAGAAATGGTATAATTTCCTTTTATTTTGAGAGTCTGATTCTGTTGTCACATTTTATAAGCAAGCTATAGAAATGTTCCACTTGTATATTCCCCACTGCCTCTCTATACTATTGCTTGAAAACATAACTTTAAGGAAAAGTCCTTTCACTCTTCCACCTGCAACTGTTCTGTTCCCCTTCTCTCAAGACCTCCTTCCCCATCCCTTGCAGAACTTAAAGCTAACACTCTCTGTGCTTACTGAAATATGGTCTTAGATTTCTATCTATCCTGATTCTGTTCATCTGATAAAGACCTTCTACCTACACCCTCTATCATTACTTCTTTCTATCTTAGCTTTCTTTACATTTCTGGTATGACTAGTCAGCATTCACCAATTCACTCATTGGACAGGCACGTAATTATTTTAAATTGGTTCTGTCAAGTCAACTCGGACTCACGGTAAGCCCACAGAATACAGAACACAATTTGGCCTGAACCTTCGCCATCCTTATGATCTCTGTTGTACTTAAAATCATTGTTGCAGTCATTGCAACAATTTCTCTCATTGAGGGTAATCCTCTCTTTCACTGATCATCCACATTACTAAGCATGTCCTTATCCAAGAATTCGATCTTCCTGACAATATGACCCAAGTATGTGAGATGAAATGTCATCATCCTTACCTCTAAAGATGATCTAAAGATCATCTAGCCTGTACTTTGTCCAAGACAAATGTGTTCATTCTTTAGATTGTCCAAAATATATTCACATTACAAAGGCATAAACTCTTCTTTCATTTTCCTTACTACTGTGCAACTTTCACATGCAAGCATTTGATTAACACTGAGTATGTGTGAGACATGTTTTAGTCTCTTTAGATGAAGGTGTGAATGAAATAGGAAAGGTTCTGCTAGTTGGAGAGACAGAAAATACACTAATGAAAAATCAAGTAAGACAGCTCAAGTAACATGAGCAATGGCTCTGAACTATGCCCTATCCTGAGACACTTCACTGTCTCTGACTCACCTGATCCCCTTATCAGAGTCAGTGTGAATCCATCTCATCCAAAGTCTTGCTCTTCTGTGCTGACCCTCAACATTTCCAAGAATGAAGTCTTTCTCCATGGTCTGGTCCCTTCTTGTGATATGCCCAAATTATGTGAGTTGTTGTTGCTGTTGTTATGTGCCGTCGAGTCG
>NW_006406322.1:0-1375 GCF_000299155.1 Elephantulus edwardii
CCCAGATTCATTCTATGAAGCAAACATATCTTTGATACCAAAGCCAGGAAAAGACACCACCAAAATAGAAAACTATAGGCCAATATCTCTCATGAACATTGATGCAAAAATCCTGAATAAAATACTGGCAAATAGAATAAAATGATACATCAAAGGAATAATTCTCCATGACCAAGTGAGATTCATAACAGGAATGCAAGGATGGTTCAACATAAGGAAAGCAATTAATGTAATTCATCACATTAATAAAGCAAAGAACAAGAACCACATGGTCCTATCAATTGATGCAGAAAAGGCCTTTGATAAAATCCAACACCCTTTCCTGATTAAAACAATCAACAAAATAGGATTAGAGGGGGATTTCTTCAACATAGTAAAAAGTATTTATGAAAACCCAAGAGCCAACATTGTTCCTAATGGAGAGAGGTTAAAGACATTCCCTTTAAGAACAGGAGCTAGGCAAGGATGCCCACTATCACCTCTCTTATTCAATATTGTTTTGGAATTCTGAGCAATAGCAATAAGACAAGAGAAGGGAATAAAAGGTATCCAAATAGGCAACAAGGAGGTAAAATTATCCCTCTATGCCGATGACATGATAGTATACTTAAAAAACCCTAAAGACTCAGCAAGAAAACTCTTGGACACAGTGGACCAGTTTAGCAAAGTGGCAGGATACAAGATCAACATACAAAAATCAGTTGGATTTCTCTGCAGTGACAAAGAGAATACAGAGCCGGAACTAAGAAAAACAATACCTTTCACAATAGCTAATCACAAGATTAAATACTTGGGAATAAATTTAACCAGAAGTACAAAAGACCTTTTCAAAGAAAATTACAGAACATTACTACAATAAACAAAAAGAGATCTTGAAAAGCGGAAGAATATCCCTTGCTCATGGATAGGAAGACTCAATGTTGTGAAAATGGCAATACTATCAAAGGCAATTTACAAATTTAATGCAATCCCAATACAAATACCAATCCCATTCTTCAACGAGATGGAAAAGGCAATCTCCAGTTTCATTTGGAATGGAATGAAGCCCCAAATAAGCAAAGCACTCCTTAAGAATAGAAGAACGGTAGGAGGTATCTCACTCCCTGATTTTCAATCCTACTACTCTGCCATAGTAAAGACAGCATGGTACTGGTTCAATGACAGACACATAGGTCAATGGAATAGAATTGAGAATCCAGAGATCAGCCCATCTATTTATGGTCAACTGATTTTTGACAAGGAGATGAAGTCAGTCAAGTGGGGAAATGACAGCCTTTTTAACAAATGGTATTGGCAAAATTGGAACAGTATCTGCAAAAGACTCAAGCAAGACCCACACCTCACTCTATACACAAAAATCAACTCAAGGTGGATC
>NW_006406323.1:0-1358 GCF_000299155.1 Elephantulus edwardii
CAGTGGAGTGAGTGCCTCACCACATTTCAACTTGGCAACTAACTAGTGACATTATAAAGGCAAAAACAAAAAACAACTTTCACAGACACAAAAGAAATGACCTAACAGTTATCAAGAAAAACTTCACTTAATGTCAAGAAAGCAACAGGCAACTTCAAACACAATGAAAAACTAAATTAATCCTTCTCAAAACAACAACAACAGTAAAATAACAGAGACCTCAGGAATACCCCAGAGGGAAGAAGGTAGATGATATAAGCTGATATGGAGATCTTGGAACAGCTACAAATAAAAAGACAAATGATGAAAATCAATGGAAGGCACAGGTAAAGGAAAATAGCCTAGAGATAGAGAATCAGAAAAAATATATTGATGAAGAGGTATTTGAACAGCTACAGAAGAAGGTGCAAATGATGGAAGAATCAACAGAAACCAACAAGAAAACAAATGCTGCAGAGACATGGAGCCAGAAGAAATATATTCATGAGAAGGAACTTGCACAAATATAGAAGAAAATGGGGGGGGGGAGAGAAAGAATGAAACTATAGATAAAGAGATACAAGAACTTAAAATATCATTACAAGATAGGGTAATGCACATCCAAAAACTTCTCCAACAGGGTAAAAAGGGAAACCACAGATTGGGGAAAAGTATTTGGGAATGACATGTCAGATAAGGGACTTATATCTAGAATTTATAGAATACTTGAGTACCACAACAAGATAAAGGTAGATAATCCAATTGAAAAATGGGCACAAGATATAAACAGACACTTCACCATAAAAGACATTTAGATGGCCAACAAGCACATGATGAAATGTTCAAAACCTCTAGCTCTAAGAGAGATGCAAATCAAAACAACTATGAGATATCATCTCACCCCAGTCAGAATAGCAAAATAGAACAGAAGAGCAAGCAACAAATGCTGGCGAGGTTGTGGAGAAACTGAAACCCTTATTCACTGTTGGTGGAAGTGTAAAAGGCAGGGTGGCACTTTCTCAAAAAGTTGCAAATAGAGATACCATTTGACCCAGCAATGCCACTACTGGGAATATACCCCAAAGAGACTATAACTGCCACCCAAGCAGATATATGCACACCCATGTTTATCACAGCTTTGTTCATAATAGCAAGGAGTTGGAAGCAACCCAGGTGCCCATCAACAAACAAATGGGTAGAGAAGCTGTGGTATATTCCCACAATAGAATACTAAGCTGCACTGAAAAACAAGGAACTCATGCAGCATTATTCAAAATGAGTGACCCTGGAGGACATTATGCTGAGTGAAATATCTCAGTCACAAAGAGACAAATACTGCACAGTGCCACTGTTGTAAAAGAGGACTGACATTAGCCTTG
>NW_006406324.1:0-1374 GCF_000299155.1 Elephantulus edwardii
CACTTAGATTGTTTCCAACTCCTTGCTATTGTAAACAAGGTGCAATAAACATGGGTGTGCATATATCTGCTTGGATGTCGGTTATGGTCTCTTTGGGATATATTCCCAGTAGTGGAATTGCTGGGTCAAATGGTATCTCTGTTTGCAACTTTTTGAGAAAGCGCCAGACCGCTTTCCACAGTGGTTAATATGCATGATTTCTTAAATAATTTCCTCTTTTATTATTGAAGTTAATTAGGTCTTCTTGGTCAGCTTTCATCAACACACAATTAAGTGTTATCTGCATGTGTGAGAAGGCAGAGCTACCTTGATTTCTAGAGAATTCAAAGGACGGTCATCCTGGAAGTAAAAGCTAGGACCAAACAGAGTTCTTTGTATAAAAGGTAGGTACTATTAGTCCTATTTTACATGTTGGAAGCCGGAGTGGCATTTACTTTATCTAAACAAAATGCCTCTGGAAACTCTATGAACTTTGAGAAACAACAATAGTTATAGAACAGAATTCAGGTCTTTTGTTCGTAGGATCGCTATGAGTAGAGCTTGACTCGACAGCAATCAACAACAACAACAAAAGAAGCAAACTTTTCCAGTCTACAGCCAGTAAGTATCAGCAAGAATACTTGCTCTATACCCAGGCAGAATGGTTCCAGAGCTCATACATTTACAATGCTATAATTAATCTCTGTAAGTATCTCAATACACTACCTTTGGGAAAAAAGATTATTCAATCAATAATACATTTAAAAGAACTGTGGAAGACTGAGGCCTATGGGTAATAGTAATTTTGAATTTTTAACACCATTTTGATTCTTGACATAGATTTAATTTCTGAATATTAAACCCACCATATAACTATGCTTACTACATCTGGGCAAGTCCAGCAAATTGTGGCTAGCCTTCAAAAAGACTGTAGTTGAGAGTAGATCATAATTTTTGGATAAGCCTGGGAAGGGCAGTTCACCAGAAACCTTGACCAGGGAGCAGGAGACTTGTATGAGTATACCCTTATTTACCTAACTTGGAGAAAGGATGAAAGTTATACAATTGCTCAGGACTTTTGTTCATAGGGTTGCGATGAGTTGTCTATGACTCAATGGCACTTAACAACAACAACACTAACATAGAGAGAGCTCTGTGTGTCTTGTGAATAGAAAGTTATGCTACCAAGTCAAAGGTGGGTGATTTTTTTTTTTGCAGGGTTTTTTTTTAATTTGGAAATGTTTGTATGAGTACAACAAAACTAAATTTGGAGACCGTACATATGAGTTTGGATATCATTAGTTTATTACAAAAGAGAGACATAGAGATTATTTACATGATGGAAGATTTCAGATGAACTTCAGTGGAATGGGCAGCTTCACATGATGCCATTTC
>NW_006406325.1:0-1374 GCF_000299155.1 Elephantulus edwardii
GTTGCATTTCACTAATCTTGAGAGGTCTCTAACTGTTGACTTTTCCATTGCAATATGTCTTTTTATTTTCCTGGCTGCTGGTGCTAAGAGTGTTGACTGTGGAGCCAAGCAAACCAAAATTGTGAACAATCTCAGTCTCTTCACCATCCATTATGATGAAGCCAATCATCTCAGTGGTGACAATCTTTGTTGTCTTGATATGGAGCCTCAAACCATACTGAAGACTGCAGTACCTGACATTCCACAGCAAGTGCTTCAGGTCCTCCTCAGTTTCAGCAAGCAGGGTTGTGTCATTTTCCTGGGGGGGGGGGTGTATGTATATTTTAGAGGAAATATCTTTGCTTGGGTTGTATTGTTGGAGAAGAGTGATGACTTTTCCATGAACAATTCCAAAAGAGCTTATAAATGTATCTTGGAGAAAGTACAATCAGAGCCTCTTTGGAGGCCAGGATGGTGAAGTTTTGTCTCACATACTCAGGACATGTTGTCAACAAAGGCTATTCCTTGGGAAAAAAAACTACATCATGTTTGGAAAGGTGCCAAACTGGTGTCTAGATTTATTTATGTGAAGCTTAGGCAATAACCACCCAGGCACATAAAGTACCCTCACCTCTGATAAAGTTTGATCAACTTAGCAGTTGATTCCATGGTAAAGCTATAGATATTTGTTAGACCTTGTAGACACCTTTACTGAGTGAGGTAAATCATTCCTCCTTGAATAAGGATATCATTTCCAGGTTAGGGGTGCCCAAAGTTGTTCCATGAGACAATAAACCTGGATTTCGTGCCAACATAGTCCATATTACCTGGCAGATAAAGAACCAGATTGCTCAATAGAACTCATGTTTGAGATCAAGAGGTCATGAGTGTGAATCCTTTCCATTCTTTTCCTATCCAGCAGAGCAGCTGTAAAACCATTCCCTCCATATATTATCTTCTCTGTTTTCCAGAACTATAACAACTCTTGATTATTATTACTAAATTAGAATAAATTACTGGAACAAGATATTTTGAACTCCTGTAGGTAAAGAAAAACCCCAATAGACCCAAGAAATCAATTTCTGCTGGAAACTTGGAATAGAGGTGGCTTTGAGAGATCAACTTAAAGAAAGATTTTAAAAAACAATAATAAAAAAAAGAAAGAAAGATTAATTACTTGTGTCTGCACTATATTAGGAGTTAATGATCAGGAAGATCAAACTTCAGCTTAATGCAGTCATAACAAGGCCTATAAACAAACCCTAAATGAGTAGTTTTTGTATCTCCAGGTTTTCACTCTTTTCAACTTTTAAGTCTGCTAGGGATCAAATTGAATTTTTTTTCCAACTTTAAAGAAAGCACCAGGGTGCCTTCCATTGTGGCTGTACCATTTTA
>NW_006406326.1:0-1335 GCF_000299155.1 Elephantulus edwardii
GTTTGGGGAGGTGCGGGGGGGGGATTGTGTACCAATGAGTGAGTTTTTCTTTTGCTTTTCAAGGAGAGGAGCAAATGGGGGGGAGGGGTTTGTGTGGGGAGAAGGGTGCAACAATGAATGAATGGAATCCCAAAATCTCTGTAGATGTTCATTGAAAGGAAAAATAAACAACCTAAATTTTTTTTAAAAAAAGGAAATGGAGGACCCTTTCTATGAAGATAGCTCCAAAAGCAAAGAAGGATGCTCCCACCCCCTCCCAAAACTGACACCAAAGCAATAACATTAAAAGCAGGCGGTCCTGAAGGGCATACACAGCAACAGAAAAAAGGAGATCCACACATCACTCACCTTCCAGTGGCATAAGACACTGAGACTCTGAAGACAACCCAAATACCCCTGGAAGAGCATCCCCAGGAGAAACCAGCTTGACCAGAGTGTCATCATCAAATTTCCCCTGACTACTGAGTCAGGCATGAAGATAGAAGATAACAACACATTTATGTTCATTGTGGATGTAAAGACCAACAAGCACCGAATCCAACAAGCTATACAAAGTCTATGGCCAAGGTCAATATCTTGATTAAGCCCAGTGAAGAGAAGAAAGTCTATGCTCAGCTCCACTCCTGACTATGCTTCTTTGCTGTTGTCAACAAAATTGAAATCGTCTAAATAAAGCCCAGCTGGCTAATTCTAAAAACAAAATTTTCTCATTAAAAAAAGAAAGCTACGTAAAAGAATTGGCTAACATTGAACCATTTCAGAAAGTAGCATATATAATCAGCAACCAATGATGATTAAAGAGGTTTAAATGTTGTTGTTGTTGTTGTTATGTGCCGTCGAGTCGTTTGCGACTCATAGCGACCCTTTGCACAACAGCCCTAAACCCTGCTCTATCCTGCGCCAACCACACCACCTCTGACACACCCATCCCGATTACCCCAGTCACTGAGTCAATCCATCTCATAGAGGGTGTTCCCCTCCTGCGCTGTCCCTCCACCCTCCCAAGCATAATGTCCCTCTCCAAGGACCCGTCCCTCCTGGCAACATGTCCAAAGTATGTCAGACGAAGCCCCAGAATCCTTGCCTCCAAGAAGTAGCTTGGTTTAATCCTCTCCAAAATGGATCTGTTTGCTTTCCTGGCAGTCCATGGTACATTCAGTACCCTTCTCCAGCACCACAGAGGTTTAAATAGCATTGGCAAAATTGGAAAAATATCTGCAAAAGACTGAAGCAAGACCCACACCTCACTCCATACACAAAAACCAACTCAAGGTGGATCATGGACCTAGGACTATAAACTTCATTACAGAAAAGCTAGGAACAACACTAGAATTC
>NW_006406327.1:0-1325 GCF_000299155.1 Elephantulus edwardii
ATGCATAACAAGTGATAGCAAAGACCATGGCCTGTATCAGATGCACATTAGTCTCCGGAGTGACACCGTTGCTCTTCAGTACTTTGGAGAGGTCCCTAATAGCAGACTTTCCCATGGCAATATGTCTTTTAATTTCCTCGCTGCTGGTGCCAAGAGTGTTGACTGTGGAGCCAAGCAAACTAAAGCTGTGAACAATCTCAATCCCTTCACTATCCATCCTGATGCTGCCAATTGGTCCAGTGGTGAGAATCTTTGTCTTCTTGACATTGAGCCTCAATCCATATTGAAGACTGTAGTTCTTGACCCTCTGCAGCAAGTGCTTCAGGTCCTCCTCAGTTTCAGCAAGCAGGGTTGTGCCATCTGCATAACGCAGATTGTTGATGAATCTTCCACCAATCCTGACACCACACTTCTTCTCATAGAGCCCAGCCTCCCAAATAATCTGTTCTGCATACAGTTTGAAAAGATATGGAGACAGGACACATCCCTAGTGTATGCCTTTCCCAATTTTGAACCATGCAGTGTTTCCTTGCTCTGTTTTGATCACGGCCTCTTGGTCCAAATATAGATTTCTCATTAGCACGATCAAGTGTTCTGGGATTCCCATTCTTATCAGAGTCGGCCACAGTTTGTTATGATCCACACAGTCAAACGCCTTTGCATAATCAATGAAACACAGATATACATTCCTCTGGTGTTCCCTGCTTTCAGTTAAGATCCATCTAACATCAGCTACAATATCCCTAGTATCATGACCCATTCTAAAGCCAGTCTGGACTTCTTGGCATTTCTTTGCTGATGTTTTTTCCAGTTGTTTTTGGATAATCTTCAGTAGAATCTTGCTTGCATGTGAAATCAATGTTACTGTTTTATAGTTTCCACACTCTGTTGGGTCGCCCGTCTTTGGAATGGGAACAAATATAGATCTCTTCCAGTCATTTGGCCAAGTGGTTGTTCTCCAGGTTTCTTGGTACAACTTGGTGAGCGTGTCCAGGGCAGCATCTGGTAGCTGAAATATATCAATTGATATACCATCTATTCCTGGGGCCTTATTTTTTGCTATTTCCTCCAAAGCAGCCTGAACTTCCTTCATCACCATAGGCTCTTGCTCATGAAATTCTTCTGTGTCTGCCAATTCATTTCGATACAGTGACTCAGTATATTCTTTCCATATTCTTTTAATACTTCCTGGATCATTCAATATTCTGTCTAAGGCATCCTTGATTATAGAACTCGAGGTTTGAATTTGTTCTTCAGTTCCTTGAGCTTAAGAAATGCTGAGCGAGTTCGGCCCTTTTGATTTTCTGACTCCAACTCCTTGCACA
>NW_006406328.1:0-1345 GCF_000299155.1 Elephantulus edwardii
GATTGGCACAGGACAGAGCGGAGTTTAGGGCTGTTGTACATAGGGTCGCTATGAGTCGCAAGCGACTCGAGGGCACATAACAACAACAACATGGCTTGTTTTATTGGTTTTGTTTTCTTTTTTTTTTTTTTCCAAAGCCATCACTGGGGTGGAGAAACAAACACCCCTCAGCACAGAGTCTCCTCATGCCAGTCAGGTCCATGTTGGCCTGTCTGTAATGTCTTAAACTTATGAGCTAACCTCCTTTCTGTTGGAGTCAATCTCTGGTGCAAGAAAGGCTAGGGAGAGATCTTTCTCATCAAGCCTTTGCCAGCTCCTATTGAATATATGTGGCAGAGTCAGTCTTTTTTTTTAATTTATTTATTAATTTTAATTAAAGTTTACAGAGACGATTTCCAGTTATTCATTGTTGCACTTCTCTCCCTGCAGACCACCTCTCCCCCAAACACTGCAATTTTTAGAGAATCAGACGAATTTCATCTGGTTACCTGGTACCCTGGGTTACCCTCTCCATCACAAAGACAAATACATGCAAACAACAGGTATGCAAATAGCAGGCTTTTATTTAAAACCCCACTCCTGGGATTTTTTTTTTTTTTCTGCATGAATTGAAATGGCCTCAAGGTGGATTTCCGGAGAGGAGGACCCGGATTTCTGACAATCCCTCTCTAGCCTGCGGGGGTGGGTTTTTGCATAATGTAAATAGAGCCCCGCCCAGTGTTGCTGAACACCACCCCGCCCTGAGGCCGCCCAGGTCGTCCTGGAGCCGAGATGCTGCTAGGTTCACTTCCCGGGTGGGGGTGGTGCGGTGGAGGGGTGGAGCGGTGGAGGGGTGGAGCAGTGGAGGGGTGGAGCGGTGTGGGTCTGTGTGTAGTCAGCAGAGGGCGCCAGCAGCCTCGAGGTCGCTCTTCCCTGTTACTCCTTGGGCCGAAAGGCGGAGCGACAAGATACCGCGAGAAAGCGCGTGGCAGGCGCCAGCAGCCAGCATGGCGGACTCGCTGCTGGCCAAGCGGGGAGCCTGCCGTTTTGTGCGGTCGCGGGGTCGCAAGGCCTGGAACCACCTCATCATCAGTCGCCGGCTTCGCTGCCGACCCGGGCCTCTGCGCTGGTCCAGCCGCCGGCGGCTGCGACGACGGCTGCGGCAGGTCCAGGCAGCAGGCGTGGACTGGGAGGAGAGCGGGTGCCTGGTGTCTGACGCCGCGACCGAGGAAGCGATCCGACGGCTGCAGGCCGCCAGCCTCCGCTCAGCTCCGGCCGCGAACCCCAGCCCCACTCCCAGCCCCTCTCCTGCCCCTGCCGTCCCTGCGTACCCCCAAATTCCGCCTCCGCTGCCGGCAGGCCCCCA